>NC_030680.2:153220629-153502024 GCF_000004195.4 Xenopus tropicalis
GGTTAGGGATAGGGTTAGGGATAGGGTTAGGGATAGGGTTAGGGTTAGGGATAGGGATAGGGTTAGGGATAGGGATAGGTTAGGGATAGGGTTAGGGATAGGGATAGGGATAGGGTTAGGGAAGGGTTAGGGATAGGGTTAGGGATAGGGTTAGGGTTAGGGATAGGGTTAGGGATAGGGTTAGGTTAGGGATAGGGTTAGGGATAGGGATAGGGTTAGGGTTAGGGTTAGGGATAGGGATAGGGTTAGGGATAGGGGTTAGGGATAGGGTTAGGGATAGGGTTAGGGTTAGGGATAGGGATAGGGTTAGGGATAGGGACAGGGTTAGGGTTAGGGTTAGGGATAGGGTTAGGGTTAGGGATAGGGTTAGGGTTAGGATAGGATAGGGTTAGGGTTAGGGTTAGGGATAGGGTTAGGGATAGGGTTAGGGATAGGGTTAGGGTTAGGGTTAGGGATAGGGTTAGGGATAGGGTTAGGGTTAGGGTTAGGGTTAGGGTTAGGGATAGGGTTAGGGTTAGGGATAGGGTTAGGGATAGGGTTAGGGATAGGGATAGGGTTAGGGATAGGGATAGGGTTAGGGATAGGATAGGGTTAGGGATAGGGATAGGGATAGGGATAGGGTTAGGGTTAGGGTTAGGGATAGGGTTAGGGTTAGGGTTAGGGTTAGGGATAGGGATAGGGTTGGGGATAGGGATAGGGTTAGGGTTAGGGTTAGGGATAGGGTTAGGGATAGGGTTAGGGATAGGGTTAGGGATAGGGATAGGGTTAGGGATAGGGTTAGGGATAGGGTTAGGGTTAGGGATAGGGATAGGGTTAGGGATAGGGATAGGGATAGGGATAGGGTTAGGGTTAGGGATAGGGATAGGGTTAGGGATAGGGACAGGGGTTAGGGTTTAGGGATAGGGATAGGGGATAGGGATAAGGTTAGTGATAGGGTTAGGGATAGGGTTAGGGATAGGGATAGGGATAGGGTTAGGGATAGGGTTAGGGATAGGGTTAGGGATAGGGATAAGGTTAGTGATAGGGTTAGGGATAGGGTTAGGGATAGGGATAGGGATAGGGTTAGGGATAGGGTTTAGGGATAGGGTTAGGGATAGGGATAGGTTAGGGATAGGGATAAGGTTAGTGATAGGGTTAGTGATAGGGTTAGGGATAGGGATAAGGTTAGTGATAGGGTTAGGGATAGGGATAAGGTTAGTGGATAGGGTTAGGGATAGGGGTTAGGGATAGGGTTATGGGATTAGGGTTATGGATAGGGTTAGGGATAGGGTTAGGGGATAGGGATAGGGTTAGGGGATAGGGTTAGGGATAGGGATAGGGATAGGTTAGGGATAGGGTTAGGGATAGGGTTAGGGATAGGGTTAGGGATAGGGATAAGGTTAGGGATAGGGTTAGGGATAAGGTTAGGGATAGGGTTAGGGTTAGGGATAAGATTAGTGATAGGGTTAGGGTTAGGGATAGGGTTAGGGATAGGGTTAGGGATAGGGATAGGGTTGGGGATAGGGTTAGGGTTAGGGATAAGGTTAGGGATAGGGTTAGGGATAAGGTTAGTGATAGGGTTAGGGTTAGGGATAGGGATAGGGTTAGGGATAGGGATAGGGTTAGGGATAGGGTTAGGGATAGGGATAGGGATAGGGTTAGGGAAGGGTTAGGGATAGGGTTAGGGATAGGGTTAGGGTTAGGGATAGGGTTAGGGATAGGGTTAGGGTTAGGGATAGGGTTAGGGATAGGATAGGGTTAGGGTTAGGGTTAGGGTTAGGGATAGGGATAGGGTTAGGGATAGGGTTAGGGATAGGGTTAGGGATAGGGTTAGGGTTAGGGATAGGGATAGGGTTAGGGATAGGGACAGGGTTAGGGTTAGGTTAGGGATAGGGTTAGGGTTAGGGATAGGGTTAGGGGTTAGGGATAGGGAACAGGGTTAGGGTTAGGGTTAGGGATAGGGTTAGGGATAGGGTTAGGGATAGGGTTAGGGTTAGGGTTAGGGATAGGGTTAGGGATAGGGTTAGGGTTAGGGTTAGGGTTAGGGTTAGGGATAGGGTTAGGGTTAGGGATAGGGTTAGGGATAGGGTTAGGGATAGGGATAGGGTTAGGGATAGGGATAGGGTTAGGGATAGGGATAGGGTTAGGGATAGGGATAGGGATAGGGATAGGGTTAGGGTTAGGGTTAGGGATAGGGATAGGTTAGGGTTAGGGTTAGGGATAGGGATAGGGTTGGGGATAGGGATAGGGTTTAGGGTTAGGGTTAGGGATAGGTTAGGGATAGGGTTAGGGATAGGGTTAGGGATAGGGATAGGAGTTAGGGATAGGGTTAGGGATAGGGTTAGGGTTAGGGATAGGGATAGGGTTAGGGATAGGGATAGGGATAGGGTTAGGGTTAGGGATAGGGATAGGGTTAGGGATAGGGACAGGGTTAGGGTTAGGGATAGGGATAGGGATTGGGATAAGGTTAGTGATAGGGTTAGGGATAGGGTTAGGGATAGGGATAGGGATAGGGTTAGGGATAGGGTTAGGGATAGGGTTAGGGATAGGGATAAGGTTAGTGATAGGGTTAGGGCGATTAGGGTTAGGGATAGGGATAGGGATAGGGTTAAGGATAGGGTTAGGGATAGGGGTTAGGGATAGGGATAGGGTTAGGGATAGGGATAAGGTTAGTGATAGGGTTAGTGATAGGGTTAGGGATAGGGATAAGGTTAGTGATAGGCGTTAGTGATAGGGTTAGGGGATAGGGTTAGGGATAGGGTTAGGGATAGGGATAGGGTTAGGGATAGGGTTAGGGATAGGGATAGGCGTTAGGGATAGGGATAGGGTTAGGGTTAGGGTTAGTGGATAGGGTTAGGGATAGGGTTAGGGGTTAGGGTTAGGGTAAGGGATAGGGTTAGGGATAGGGATAAGGTTAGTGATAGGGTTAGGGATAGGGTTAGGGATAGGGATAGGGATAGGGTTAGGGATAGGGTTGGGGTTAGGGTTAGGGATAGGGTTAGGCATAGGGATAGGGATAGGGATAAGGTTAGTGATAGGGTTAGGGATAGGGATAGGGTTAGGGATAGGGTTAGGGATAGGGATAGGGTTAGGGATAGGGATAAGGTTAGTGATAGGGTTAGGATAGGGTTAGGGATAGGGTTAGGGATAGGGATAAGGTTAGTGATAGGGTTAGGGATAGGGTTAGGGATAGGGATAAGGTTAGTGATAGGGTTAGGGATAGGGTTAGGGTTAGGGTTAGGGTTAGGGATAGGGTTAGGGATAGGGATAAGGTTAGTGATAGGGTTAGTGATAGGGATAGGGATAGGGTTAGGGATAGGGTTAGGGATAGGGATAGGGTTAGGGATAGGGATAGGGTTAGGGATAGGGATAGGTATTAGGGTTAGGGATAGGGTTAGGGAAGGGTTAGGGATAGGGATAAGGTTAGGGATAGGGATAGGGTTTAGGGATAGGGTTAGTGATAGGGTTAGGGATAGGGTTAGGGTAGGGTAAGGGACAGGGTTAGGGATAGGGTTAGGGCTAGGGTTAGGGATAGGGTTAGGGATAGGGATAGGGTTGGGGATAGGGATAGGGTTAGGGTTAGGGTTAGGGATAGGGATAGGGATAAGGTTAGTGATAGGGTTAGGGATAGGGATAGGGATAGGGATAAGGTTAGTGATAGGGTTAGGGATAGGGTTAGGGATAGGGATAGGGTTAGGGATACGGTTAGGGATAGGGATAGGGTTAGGGATAGGGATAAGGTTAGTGATAGGGTTAGGGATAGGGTTAGGGATAGGGTTAGGGATAGGGATAAGGTTAGTGATAGGGTTAAGGATAGGGTTAGGGATAGGGATAGGGTTAGGGATAGGGTTAGGGATAGGGATAGGGTTAGGGATAGGGATAAGGTAGTGATAGGGTTAGGGATAGGGTTAGGGATAGGGTTAGGGATAGGGATAAGGTTAGTGATAGGGTTAGGGATAGGGTTAGGGATAGGATAAGGTTAGGGATAGGGTTAGGGATAGGGATAGGGATAAGGTTAGGGATAGGGTTAGGGATAGGGTTAGGGTTAGGGATAAGGTTAGGGATAGGGTTAGGGATAGGGTTAGGGATAGGGATAAGGTTAGTGATAGGGTTAGGGATAGGGTTAGGGTTAGGGATAAGGTTAGGGATAGGGTTAGGGATAGGGATAGGGATAAGGTTAGGGATAGGGTTAGGGATAGGGTTAGGGTTAGGGATAAGGTTAGGGATAGGGTTAGGGATAGGGATAGGGATAGGGTTAGGGTTAGGGATAAGGTAGGGATAGGGTTAGGGTTAGAGATAGGGTTAGGGTTAGGGATAGGGTTAGGGTTAGGGTTAGGGTTAGGGTTAGGGATAGGGTTAGGGTTAGGGATAGGGTTAGGGTTAGGGATAGGGTTAGGGATAGGGTTAGGGCTAGGGTTAAGAATAGGGTTAGGGTTAGGGATAGGGTTAGAGTTAGGGATAGGGTTAGGGTTAGGGTTAGGGATAGGGTTAGGGTTAGGGATAGGGTTAGGGATAGGGTTAGGGTTAGGGATAGGGTTAGAGTTAGGGATAGGGTTAGGGTTAGAGTTAGGGATAGGGGTTAGGGATAGGGTTTGGGTTAGGGATAGGGTTAGAGTTAGGGATAGGGTTAGGGATAGGGATAGGGATAGGGTTAGGGTTAGGGATAGGGTTAGGGATAGGGATAGGGACAGGGTTAGGGATAGGGTTAGGGATAGGGATAGGGTTAGGGTTAGGGATAGGGATAGGGTTAGGGATAGGGTTAGGGATAGGGTTAGGGTTAGGGATAAGGTTAGGGATAGGGTTAGGGATAGGGATAGGGATAAGGTTAGGGATAGGGTTAGGGATAGGGTTAGGGTTAGGGATAAGGTTAGGGATAGGGTTAGGGATAGGGTTAGGGTTAGGGATAAGGTTAGGGATAGGGTTAGGGTTAGGGATAGGGTTAGGGATAGGGATAGGGTTAGGGATAGGGTTAGGGTTAGGGTTAGGGATAGGGTTAGGGATAGGGATAGGGTTAGGGATAGGGTTAGGGATAGGGTTAGGGATAGGGTTAGGGATAGGGATAGGGTTAGGGATAGGGTTAGGGATAGGGTTAGGGATAGGGTTAGGGTTAGGGATAGGGTTAGGGATAGGGTTAGGGATAGGGATAGGATTAGGGATAGAGTTAGGGATAGGGTTAGGGATAGGGTTAGGGATAGGGATAGGATAGGGATAGAGTTAGGGATAGGGTTAGGGATAGGGTTAGGGATAGGGATAGGGTTAGGGATAGGGTTAGGGATAAGGTTAGGGATAGGGTTAGGGTTAGGGATAGGGTTAGGGATAGGGTTAGGGATAGGGATAGGATTAGGATAGGGTTAGGGATAGGGTTAGGATAGGGGATAGGGTTAGGGATAGGGTTAGGGATAAGATTAGGGATAGGGTTAGGGTTAGGGTTAGAGATAGGGTTAGGGTTAGGGATAGGGTTAGGGTTAGGGATAGGGTTAGGGTTAGGGATAGGGTTAGGGATAGGGTTAGGGTTAGGGTTAGGGATAGGGTTAGGGTTAGGGATAGGGTTAGGGATAGGGTTAGGGTTAGAGTTAGGGATAGGGTTAGGGATAGGGTTAGGGTTAGGGATAGGGTTAGAGTTAGGGATAGGGTTAGGGATAGGGTTAGGGATAAGGTTAGGGATAGGGTTAGGGTTAGGGATAAGGTTAGGGATAGGGTTAGGGCTAGGGCTAGGGTTAAGAATAGGGTTTGGGTTAGGGATAGGGTTAGGGTTAGGGATAGGGTTAGGGATAGGGATAAGGTTAGAGTTAGGGATAGGGATAGGGTTAGGGATAAGGTTAGGGTTAGGGATAAGGTTAGGGATAGGGTTAGGGTTAGGGATAAGGTTAGGGATAGGGTTAGGGTTAGGGCTAGGGCTAGGGAAAGGGATAGGGTTAGGGATAGGGTTAGGGTTAGGGATAGGGATAAGGTTAGAGTTAGGGATAGGGTTAGGGATAGGGTTAGGGATAGGGTTATGGATAGGGTTAGGGTTAGGGATAGGGTTAAGAATAGGGTTTGGGTTAGGGATAGGGTTAGGGTTAGGGATAGGGTTAGGGATAGGGATAGGGTTAGGGATAGGGTTAGGGTTAGGGATAGGGATAAGGTTAGAGTTAGGGATAGGGTTAGGGATAGGGTTAGGGATAGGGTTATGGATAGGGTTAGGGATAGGGTTAGGGATAGGGTTAGGGATAGGGATAGGGTTAGGGATAGGGTTAGGGATAGGGATAGGGATAGGGTTAGGGATAGGGTTAGGGATAGGGTTAGGGATAGGGTTAGGGATAGGGATAAGGTTAGGGATAGGGTTAGGGATAAGGTTAGGGATAGGGTTAGGGTTAGGGATAAGATTAGTGATAGGGTTAGGGTTAGGGATAGGGTTAGGGATAGGGTTAGGGATAGGGATAGGGTTGGGGATAGGGTTAGGGTTAGGGATAAGGTTAGGGATAGGGTTAGGGATAAGGTTAGTGATAGGGTTAGGGTTAGGGATAGGGATAGGGTTAGGGATAGGGATAGGGTTAGGGATAGGGTTAGGGATAGGGATAGGGATAGGGTTAGGGAACGGGTTAGGGATAGGGTTAGGGATAGGGTTAGGGTTAGGGATAGGGTTAGGGTTAGGGATAGGGATAGGGTTAGGGA
Organism: Xenopus tropicalis; assembly: GCF_000004195.4. Classification (NCBI taxonomy): domain Eukaryota; kingdom Metazoa; phylum Chordata; class Amphibia; order Anura; family Pipidae; genus Xenopus; species Xenopus tropicalis. The sequence continues at coordinate 153,227,263 of NC_030680.2, forward strand.
TAGGGTTAGGGATAGGGTTAGGGATAGGGTTAGGGTTAGGGATAGGGTTAGGGATAGGGACAGGGACCTATCCCTAACTCTAACCCTATCCCTAACCCAAACCCTATCCCTAACCCTATCCCTAACTCTAACCCTAACCCTATCCCTAACCCTATCCCTAACTCTAACCCTATCCCTAACCCTAACCCTAACCCTATCCCTAACCCTATCCCTAACTCTAACCCTATCCCTAACCCTAACCCTATTCTTAACCCTAGCCCTAACCCTATCCCTAACCCTAACCCTATCCCTAACCCTAACAGGGTTAGGGTTAGTGTTAGGGATAGGGTTAGGGATAGGGTTAGGGATAGGGTTAGGGTTAGGGATAGGGTTAGGGTTAGGGTTAGGGATAGGGTTAGGGTTAGGGATAGGGATAGGGTTAGGGATAGGGATAGGGACAGGGTTAGGGTTAGGGATAGGGTTAGGGATAGGGTTAGGGTTAGGGTTAGGGTTAGGGTTAGGGATAGGGTTAGGGTTAGGGTTAGGGATAGGGTTAGGGATAGGGTTAGGGATAGGGTTAGGGATAGGGATAGGGTTAGGGATAGGGTTAGGGTTAGGGTTAGGGATAGGGTTAGGGATAGGGTTAGGGATAGGGTTAGGGATAGGGATAGGGTTAGGGATAGGGATAGGGATAGGGTTAGGGATAGGGATAGGGTTAGGGATAGGGTTAGGGATAGGGATAGGGTTGGGGATAGGGATAGGGTTAGGGTTAGGGTTAGGGATAGGGTTAGGGATAGGGTTAGGGATAGGGTTAGGGATAGGGATAGGGTTAGGGATAGGGTTAGGGATAGGGTTAGGGATAGGGATAGGGTTAGGGATAGGGATAGGGATAGGGTTAGGGTTAGGGATAGGGATAGGGTTAGGGATAGGGACAGGGTTAGGGTTAGGGATAGGGATAGGGATAGGGATAAGGTTAGTGATAGGGTTAGGGATAGGGTTAGGGATAGGGATAGGGATAGGGTTAGGGATAGGGTTAGGGATAGGGTTAGGGATAGGGATAAGGTTAGTGATAGGGTTAGGGATAGGGTTAGGGATAGGGATAGGGATAGGGTTAGGGATAGGGTTAGGGATAGGGTTAGGGATAGGGATAGGGTTAGGGATAGGGATAAGGTTAGTGATAGGGTTAGTGATAGGGTTAGGGATAGGGATAAGGTTAGTGATAGGGTTAGGGATAGGGATAAGGTTAGTGATAGGGTTAGTGATAGGGTTAGGGATAGGGTTAGGGATAGGGATAAGGTTAGTGATAGGGTTAGGGATAGGGTTAGGGTTAGGGTTAGGGATAGGGTTAGGGATAGGGATAAGGTTAGTGATAGGGTTAGTGATAGGGTTAGGGATAGGGTTAGGGATAGGGTTAGGGATAGGGTTAGGGATAGGGTTAGGGATAGGGATAGGGTTAGGGATAGGGATAGGGTTAGGGTTAGGGTTAGTGATAGGGTTAGGGATAGGGTTAGGGTTAGGGTTAGGGTAAGGGATAGGGTTAGGGATAGGGATAAGGTTAGTGATAGGGTTAGGGATAGGGTTAGGGATAGGGATAGGGATAGGGATAGGGTTAGGGATAGGGTTAGGGTTAGGGTTAGGGATAGGGTTAGGCATAGGGATAGGGATAGGGATAAGGTTAGTGATAGGGTTAGGGATAGGGTTAGGGATAGGGATAGGGATAGGGATAGGGTTAGGGATAGGGTTAGGGTTAGGGTTAGGGATAGGGTTAGGCATAGGGATAGGGATAGGGATAAGGTTAGTGATAGGGTTAGGGATAGGGATAGGGTTAGGGATAGGGTTAGGGATAGGGATAGGGTTAGGGATAGGGATAAGGTTAGTGATAGGGTTAGGGATAGGGTTAGGGATAGGGTTAGGGATAGGGATAAGGTTAGTGATAGGGTTAGGGATAGGGTTAGGGATAGGGATAAGGTTAGTGATAGGGTTAGGGATAGGGTTAGGGTTAGGGTTAGGGATAGGGTTAGGGATAGGGATAAGGTTAGTGATAGGGTTAGTGATAGGGATAGGGATAGGGTTAGGGATAGGGTTAGGGATAGGGATAGGGTTAGGGATAGGGATAGGGTTAGGGATAGGGATAGGGTTAGGGATAGGGATAGGGTTAGGGATAGGGTTAGGGATAGGGATAAGGTTAGGGATAGGGATAGGGTTAGGGATAGGGTTAGTGATAGGGTTAGGGATAGGGTTAGGGTTAGGGTTAGGGTTAGGGATAGGGTTAGGGATAGGGTTAGGGATAGGGTTAGGGATAGGGTTAGGGATAGGGATAGGGTTGGGGATAGGGATAGGGTTAGGGTTAGGGTTAGGGATAGGGTTAGGGATAGGGTTAGGGATAGGGTTAGGGATAGGGATAGGGTTAGGGATAGGGTTAGGGATAGGGTTAGGGATAGGGATAGGGTTAGGGATAGGGTTAGGGTTAGGGATAGGGATAGGGTTAGGGATAGGGACAGGGTTAGGGTTAGGGATAGGGATAGGGATAGGGATAGGGATAAGGTTAGTGATAGGGTTAGGGATAGGGTTAGGGATAGGGATAGGGTTAGGGATACGGTTAGGGATAGGGATAGGGTTAGGGATAGGGATAAGGTTAGTGATAGGGTTAGCGATAGGGTTAGGGATAGGGTTAGGGATAGGGATAAGGTTAGTGATAGGGTTAGGGATAGGGTTAGGGATAGGGATAGGGTTAGGGATAGGGTTAGGGATAGGGATAGGGTTAGGGATAGGGATAAGGTTAGTGATAGGGTTAGGGATAGGGTTAGGGATAGGGTTAGGGATAGGGATAAGGTTAGTGATAGGGTTAGGGATAGGGTTAGGGATAGGGATAAGGTTAGTGATAGGGTTAGGGATAGGGTTAGGGTTAGGGTTAGGGATAGGGATAGGGTTAGGGATAGGGATAAGGTTAGTGATAGGGTTAGGGATAGGGTTAGGGATAGGGTTAGGGTTAGGGATAGGGTTAGGGATAGGGATAGGGATAGGGTTAGGGATAGGGATAGGGTTAGGGATAGGGTTAGGGATAGGGATAGGGATAGGGTTAGGGTTAGGGATAGGGACAGGGTTAGGGATAGGGACAGGGTTAGGGTTAGGGATATGGACAGGGTTAGGGATAGAGATAGGGACAGGGTTAGCGATAGGGATAGGGATAGGGTTAGGGTTAGGGACAGGGTTAGGGATAGGGTTAGGGTTAGGGATAGGGTTAGGGATAGGGATAAGGTTAGTGATAGGGTTAGTGATAGGGTTAGGGATAGGGTTAGGGATAGGGATAAGGTTAGTGATAGGGTTAGTGATAGGGTTAGGGATAGGGATAGGGTTAGGGATACGGTTAGGGATAGGGATAGGGTTAGGGATAGGGATAAGGTTAGTGATAGGGTTAGCGATAGGGTTAGGGATAGGGTTAGGGATAGGGATAAGGTTAGTGATAGGGTTAGGGATAGGGTTAGGGATAGGGATAGGGTTAGGGATAGGGTTAGGGATAGGGATAGGGTTAGGGATAGGGATAAGGTTAGTGATAGGGTTAGGGATAGGGTTAGGGATAGGGTTAGGGATAGGGATAAGGTTAGTGATAGGGTTAGGGATAGGGTTAGGGATAGGGATAAGGTTAGTGATAGGGTTAGGGATAGGGTTAGGGTTAGGGTTAGGGATAGGGATAGGGTTAGGGATAGGGATAAGGTTAGTGATAGGGTTAGGGATAGGGTTAGGGATAGGGTTAGGGTTAGGGATAGGGTTAGGGATAGGGATAGGGATAGGGTTAGGGATAGGGATAGGGTTAGGGATAGGGTTAGGGATAGGGATAGGGATAGGGATAGGGTTAGGGTTAGGGATAGGGACAGGGTTAGGGATAGGGACAGGGTTAGGGTTAGGGATATGGACAGGGTTAGGGATAGAGATAGGGACAGGGTTAGCGATAGGGATAGGGATAGGGTTAGGGTTAGGGACAGGGTTAGGGATAGGGTTAGGGTTAGGGATAGGGTTAGGGATAGGGATAGGGTTAGTGATAGGGTTAGGGATAGGGTTAGGGATAGGGTTAGGGATAGGGATAGGGTTAGGGATAGGGATAGGGTTAGGGATAGGGATAGGGTTAGGGATAGGGTTAGGGATAGGGTTAGGGATAGGGTTAGGGATAGGGATAGGGTTAGGGTTAGGGATAGGGATAGGGTTAGGGATAGGGACAGGGTTAGGGTTAGGGTTAGGGATAGGGTTAGGGATAGGGTTAGGGTTAGGGATAGGGATAAGGTTAGTGATAGGGTTAGGGATAGGGTTAGGGATAGGGTTAGGGTTAGGGATAGGGATAAGGTTAGTGATAGGGTTAGGGATAGGGATAGGGTTAGGGATAGGGATAAGGTTAGTGATAGGGTTAGGGATAGGGTTAGGGATAGGGTTAGGGTTAGGGATAGGGATAAGGTTAGTGATAGGGTTAGGGATAGGGTTAGGGATAGGGTTAGGGATAAGGTTAGTGATAGGGTTAGGGATAGGGTTAGGGATAGGGTTAGGGATAGGGATAAGGTTAGTGATAGGGTTAGGGATAGGGTTAGGGCTACTGTTTATATTAGGGTTAGAGGAAGGGTTAGTGCTAGGGTTAATATTAGAGTTAAGGTTTGGTTATATTAAGATTATATATCTATAATATTTATTAAGTCTCTCATAACAAATTTTTAACAAATCCCTCAATAAATGTAGAAAATGAGAGGAGTAAAAATAAAGTGTCCGGTTCCTTCTCCGAAGCGGCTGCTCGTTCCATTGTTTCACTGTTTGGCCGGAGTCCGGGCGCTGCCCACGGGCACAGATGGGAACAACTTCCTCTGCTGCTTCCCCCCAGTGCCAAGGTCGGGGCATCTCCGGAGTGTTAGCTCAGGGGGGCAGGATGCACAGAGCGGGGCAACTAATGCTGCTAATTATCATTTCATTACACACAAAATCAGTGTATTGGGGGCAGTTAGAGAAGAGCCCCCCCGGCCAATAGGGAACGTGTTAGGCCCCATCTGGGGTGGGGGGAATATATTAATCTTATCTGCAGCCCCCCTGCTTCTGCTCAGCACTTAGAGGCCCACACATAGACCATCCATCCTAATTACTCACATTAGTTATACAGTGAAATATCTGCCCCTGTGATGCAACAGGGGGGCAATATGAGGGCAGGTCAAGGTGTAACAACATAAAACAAGATGAAGACAGTAAGATAAGATGATGATATTATGGGAAGATCGAGACAGTAGGGCTCTACTATCTCCATCTTGTCCTACTGTCTCCATCCTCTTCTACTGTCCCCATCTTGCCCTACTGTCTCCATTTTGCCCTACTGTCTCCATCTTGCCCTACTGTCTCCATTTTGCCCAACTGTCTCCATCTTGTCCTACTGTCTCCAGCTTGCCCTACTGTCTCCATCTTGCCCTACTGTCTCCATTTTGCCCTACTGTCTCCATCTTGTCCTACTGGCCCCATCTTGCCCTACTGTCTCAATCTTGCCCTACTGTCTCCATCTTGTCCTACTGGCCCCATCTTGCCCTACTGTCTCAATCTTGCCCTACTGTCTCCATCTTGCCCTACTGTCTCCATCTTGCCCTACTGTCTCCATCTTACCCTACTGTCTCCATCTTGTCCTACTGTCTCCATCTTGCCCTACTGTCTCCAGCTTGCCCTACTGTCTCCATCTTGTCCTACTGTCTCCATCCTCTTCTACTGTCCCCATCTTGCCCTACTGTCTCCATCTTGCCCTATTGTCCCCATCTTGCCCTTCTGTCCACATCTTGTCCTACTGTCTCCATCCTCTTCTACTGTCTCCAGCTTGCCCTACTGTCTCCATCTTGTCCTACTGGCCCCATCTTGCCCTACTGTCTCAATCTTGCCCTACTGTCTCCATCTTGCCCTACTGTCTCCATCTTGCCCTACTGTCTCCATCTTACCCTACTGTCTCCATCTTGTCCTACTGTCTCCATCTTGCCCTACTGTCTCCAGCTTGCCCTACTGTCTCCATCTTGTCCTACTGTCTCCATCCTCTTCTACTGTCCCCATCTTGCCCTACTGTCTCCATCTTGCCCTATTGTCCCCATCTTGCCCTACTGTCTCCATCTTGTCCTACTGTCTCCATCCTCTTCTACTGTCTCCAGCTTGCCCTACTGTCTCCATCTTGCCCTACTGTCTCCATTTTGCCCAACTGTCTCCATCTTGTCCTACTGTCTCCAGCTTGCCCTACTGTCTCCATCTTGCCCTACTGTCTCCATTTTGCCCAACTGTCTCCATCTTGTCCTACTGTCTCCAGCTTGCCCTACTGTCTCCATCTTGCCCTACTGTCTCCATTTGCCCTACTGTCTCCATCTTGTCCTACTGGCCCCATCTTGCCCTACTGTCTCAATCTTGCCCTACTGTCTCCATCTTGCCCTACTGTCTCCATCTTGCCCTACTGTCTCCATTTTGCCCTACTGTCTCCATCTTGTCCTACTCTCTCCATCTTGCCCTACTGTCTCCATCTTGCCCTACTGTCTCCATCTTACCATACTGTCTCCATCTTGTCCTACTGTCTCCATCTTGCCCTACTGTCTCCATCTTACCCTACTGTCTCCATCTTGTCCTACTGTCTCCATCTTGTCCTACTGTCTCCATCTTGCCCTATTGTCCCCATCTTGCCCTTCTGTCCACATCTTGCCCTACTGTCTCCATCTTGCCCTACTGTCTCCATCTTGCCCTACTGTCTCCATTTTGCCCTACTGTCTCCATCTTGTCCTACTGTCTCCATCTTTGCCTACTGTCCCCATCTTGCCCTACTGTCTCCAACTTGCCCTACTGTCCCCATCTTGCCCTACTGTCCCCATCTTGCCCTACTGTCTCCATCTTGCCCTACTGTCTCCATCTTGCCCTACTGTCTCCATCTTGCCCTACTGTCCCCATCTTGCCCTACTGTCCCCATCTTACCCTACTGTCTCCATCTTTCCCTACTGTCTCCATCTTACCTTACTGTCTCCATCTTGCCCTACTGTCCCCATCTTACCCTACTGTCTCCATCTTTCCCTACTGTCTCCATCTTGCCCTACTGTCTCCATCTTGCCGTACTGTCTCCATCTTGCTCTTCTGTCTGCATCTTGCCCTACTGTCCCCATCTTGCCCTACTGTCTCCATCTTGCTCTACTGTCCGCATCTTGCCCTACTGTCCCCATCTTGCCCTACTGTCTCCATCTTGCCCTACTGTCCCCATCTTGCCCTACTGTCCCCATCTTGCCCTACTGTCTCCATCTTGCCCTACTGTCCCCATCTTGCCCTACTGTCTCCATCTTGCCCTACTGTCCCCATCTTGCCCTACTGTCTCCATCTTGCCCTACTGTCCCCATCTTACCCTACTGTTTCCATCTTTCCCTACTGTCTCCATCTTGCCCTACTGTCTCCATCTTGCCCTACTGTCTCCATCTTGCTCTACTGTCTGCATCTTGCCCTACTGTCTCCATCTTGCCCTACTGTCCCCATCTTGCCCTACTGTCTCCATCTTGCCCTACTGTCTCCATCTTGCCCTACTGTCTCCATCTTGCCCTACTGTCTCCATCTTGCCCTACTGTCTCCATCTTGCCCTACTGTCTCCATCTTGCCCTACTGTCCCCATCTTGCCCTACTGTCTCCAGCTTGCCCTACTGTCTCCATCTTTCCCTACTGTCTCCATCTTGCCCTACTGTCCCCATCTTGCCCTACTGTCTCCATCTTGCCCTACTGTCCCCATCTTGCCCTACTGTCTCCATCTTGCCCTACTGTCTCCATCTTTCCCTACTGTCTCCATCTTGTCTGACTTTTCCCGGCAGAGGATGCTCTGGGGGCTCCATATTCAGCGGTTGCTTTACCTGCAAATGCTCCTGTTTCTCTCTCTCACCTGTGTAACCAGTGGCCCCACCCCCTGCCGGTTCCCGATTATCAGGGGCACTTATCTGGCCAAACAGCAGAACACGGATCGATGCTTGTTTAGTTCCTGACGATAAGAACCACTGTTTGGTTTTTCACAGCCTTTTGTTCCCTCCTTTCAGCCTCACTTTCCTTATCTGTGACCCTTTAGGGTCTGGTTACTCTTATGGCACCCGTGTAACTAACCCGCCCCAGACTCAGCACCTCCCACCCGTGTAACTAACCCGCCCCAGACTCAGCACCTCCCACCCATGTAACTAACCCGCCCCAGACTCAGCACCTCCCACCCGTGTGACTAACCCGCCCCAGACTCAGCACCTCCCACCCGTGTGACTAACCCGCCCCAGACTCAGCACCTCCCACCCGTGTAACTAACCCGCCCCAGACTCAGCACCTCCCACCCATGTAACTAACCCGCCCCAGACTCAGCACCTCCCACCCGTGTGACTAACCCGCCCCAGACTCAGCACCTCCCACCCGTGTGACTAACCCGCCCCAGACTCAGCACCTCCCACCCGTGTAACTAACCCGCCCCAGACTCAGCACCTCCCACCCGTGTGACTAACCCGCCCCAGACTCAGCACCTCCCACCCGTGTAACTAACCTGCCCCAGACCCCGCACCTCCCACCCGTGTAACTAGCCCGCCCCAGACTCAGCACCTCCCACCCGTGTAACTAACCCGCCCCAGACTCAGCACCTCCCACCCGTGTAACTAACCCGCCCCAGACTCAGCACCTCCCACCCGTGTGACTAACCTGCCCCAGACTCAGCACCTCCCACCCGTGTAACTAACCCGCCCCAGACTCAGCACCTCCCACCCGTGTAACTAACCCGCCCCAGACTCAGCACCTCCCACCCGTGTAACTAACCCGCCCCAGACTCAAGCACCTCCCACCCGTGTAACTAACCCGCCCCAGACTCAGCACCTCCCACCCGTGTAACTAACCCGCCCCAGACTCAGCACCTCCCACCCGTGTAACTAACCCGCCCCAGACTCAGCACCTCCCACCCGTGTAACTAACCCGCCCCAGACTCAGCACCTCCCACCCATGTAACTAACCCACCCCAGACTCAGCACCTCCCACCCATGTGACTAACCCGCCCCAGACTCAGCACCTCCCACCCGTGTAACTAACCCGCCCCAGACTCAGCACCTCCCACCCATGTGACTAACCCGCCCCAGACTCAGCACCTCCCACCCGTGTGACTAACCCGCCCCAGACCCCGCAACTCCCACCCATGTGACTAACCCGCCCCAGACTCAGCACCTGCACCTCCCACCCGTGTAACTAACCCGCCCCAGACTCAGCACCTCCCACCCATGTAACTTACCCGCCCCAGACTCAGCACCTCCCACCCGTGTAACTAACCCGCCCCAGACTCAGCACCTCCCACCCGTGTAACTAACCCGCCCCAGACTCAGCACCTCCCACCCATATAACTAACCCGCCCCAGACTCAGCACCTCCCACCCGTGTAACTAACCCGCCCCAGACTCAGCACCTCCCACCCGTGTAACTAACCCGCCCCAGACTCAGCACCTCCCACCCGTGTGACTAACCCGCCCCAGACTCAGCACCTCCCACCCGTGTAACTAGCCCGCCCCAGACTCAGCACCTCCCACCCGTGTAACTAACCCGCCCCAGACTCAGCACCTCCCACCCGTGTAACTAACCCGCCCCAGACTCAGCACCTCCCACCCGTGTAACTAACCCGCCCCAGACTCAGCACCTCCCACCCGTGTAACTAACCCGCCCCAGACTCAGCACCTCCCACCCGTGTGACTAACCCGCCCCAGACTCAGCACCTCCCACCCGTGTAACTAACCCGCCCCAGACTCAGCACCTCCCACCCGTGTAACTAACCCGCCCCAGACTCAGCACCTCCCACCCGTGTAACTAACCCGCCCCAGACTCAGCACCTCCCACCTGTGTGACTAACCCGCCCCAGACTCAGCACCTCCCACCCGTGTAACTAACCCGCCCCAGACTCAGCATCTCCCACCCATGTAACTAACCCGCCCCAGACTCAGCACCTCCCCACCCGTGTAACTTACCCGCCCCCAGACTCAGCACCTCCCACCCGTGTAACTAACCCGCCCCAGACTCAGCACCTCCCACCCGTGTAACTTACCCGCCCCAGACTCAGCACCTCCCACCCGTGTAACTAACCCGCCCCAGACTCAGCACCTCCCACCCGTGTAACTAACCCGCCCCAGACTCAGCACCTCCCACCCATGTAACTAACCCGCCCCAGACTCAGCACCTCCCACCCGTGTAACTAACCCGCCCCAGACTCAGCACCTCCCACCCGGGTAACTAACCCGCCCCAGACTCAGCACCTCCCACCCGTGTAACTAACCCGCCCCAGACCCCGCACCTCCCCGCTCCATTGGCTGCACATCACCCCCTGCACCCGTTGTGGCCCCTGAAAACCATTTCCCATTGCTTAGACCTTCCCTATGGGACTAGCGCAGTTACAGCACTGCTGCCTGGAGAGGCCCAAGACTGATATTATTAGGAGACACAGAACTTCCACACAAATATATGAAATGTGAATCTGTAATTTCTCAAAAACTGGGCAGTTATGTAATGAGTAACTACTCCCTCCCTCCATCCCATTGCTCCATTGGTACAATGAGATCACACAGGGCCGTAGGACAGAAAGGAGCAGGAAGTGGCCTGGGAGGATGCGCCACATTCTATTTCCTGCCGAGACCCAGGGATCAGTGGCCCAACAGGAAGCCATTCATTTAGCAGCGCAGATATAATTAGATCCAGGAGGAAAGTGCATTGGTCCGTAGGGAAAGTACGATGATAAGTGGGAGCCGGTCCAGCAGGAACAGCACAAGCTTCTCAGCTGCGGAGGGAAGTTGGATACGGAGCTATAAACCAACACTCAGCTGCCCCCCATCTGCCCCCCCATCTGCCCCCCCATCTGCCCTCCCATCTGCCCCCCCATCTACCTCCCATCTGCCCCCCATCTGCCTCCCATCTGCCCCCCATCTGCCCTCCATCTGCCCCCTATCTGCCTCCCATCTGCCCCCCATCTGCCCCCATCTGCCTCCCATCTGCCCCCCGTCTGCCCTCCCATCTGCCCTCCCATCTGCCCCCCCATCTGCCTCCCATCTGCCCCCCATCTGCCCCCCATCTGCCCCAAAATCCCACCCCGTGGCAGCAATGCCCCATAGGGCACATCCACTATAGGCATGTACTATACCCACAATGCAATGTTATTTCCCAGCATTCCATTGTAATTGCATCAGCCCCCTATGTAATACTCACTGTAAATTACCATTGCTCATTGGTACTGCCCCCCCCCTTATATATTTATATATAGTGACCCCCCCCCTTAACTGCCCCCCCCCCCCCCAGTGTAACCAATCCCAACTGGGCCAGCCTTTCCCCATAACTGAGCCCATTCCCTTTATCAGCTTAGTCGCTCTTCCCTGTACTTTCTCTATTTCATTACTGCCCCCCCTTATATATTTATATATAGTGACCCCCCTTAACTGCCCCTTCCCCAGTGTAACCAATCCCAACTGGGCCAGCCTTTCCCCATAACTGAGCCCATTCCCTTTATCAGCTTAGTCGCTCTTCCCTGTACTTTCTCTATTTCATTACTGCCCCCCCTTATATATTTATATATAGTGACCCCCCCTTAACTGCCCCCCCCCCAGTGTAACCAATCCCAACTGGGCCAGCCTTTCCCCATAACTGAGCCCATTCCCTTTATCAGCTTAGTCGCTCTTCCCTGTACTTTCTCTATTTCATTACTGCCCCCCCCTTATATATTTATATATAGTGACCCCCCCTTAACTGCCCCCCCCCCCCAGTGTAACCAATCCCAACTGGGCCAGCCTTTCCCCATAACTGAGCCCATTCCCTTTATCAGCTTAGTCGCTCTTCCCTGTACTTTCTCTATTTCATTACTGCCCCCCCTTATATATTTATATATAGTGACCCCCCCCCTTAACTGCCCCCCCCCCCCCAGTGTAACCAATCCCAACTGGGCCAGCCTTTCCCCATAACTGAGCCCATTCCCTTTATCAGCTTAGTCGCTCTTCCCTGTACTTTCTCTATTTCATTACTGCCCCCCCTTATATATTTATATATAGTGCCCCCCCCCCCTTAACTGCCCCCCCCCCCCCAGTGTAACCAATCCCAACTGGGCCAGCCTTTCCCCATAACTGAGCCCATTCCCTTTATCAGCTTAGTCGCTCTTCCCTGTACTTTCTCTATTTCATTACTGCCCCCCCTTATATATTTATATATAGTGACCCCCCCCCTTAACTGCCCCCCCCCCCCCAGTGTAACCAATCCCAACTGGGCCAGCCTTTCCCCATAACTGAGCCCATTCCCTTTATCAGCTTAGTCGCTCTTCCCTGTACTTTCTCTATTTCATTACTGCCCCCCCTTATATATTTATATATAGTGCCCCCCCCCCCTTAACTGCCCCCCCCCCCCCAGTGTAACCAATCCCAACTGGGCCAGCCTTTCCCCATAACTGAGGCCCATTCCCTTTATCAGCTTAGTCGCTCTTCCCTGTACTTTCTCTATTTCATTACTGCCCCCCCCTTATATATTTATATATAGTGACCCCCCCTTAACTGCCCCTTCCCCAGTGTAACCAATCCCAACTGGGCCAGCCTTTCCCCATAACTGAGCCCATTCCCTTTATCAGCTTAGTCGCTCTTCCCTGTACTTTCTCTATTTCATTACTGCCCCCCCTTATATATTTATATATAGTGACCCCCCCCTTAACTGCCCCCCCCCCAGTGTAACCAATCCCAACTGGGCCAGCCTTTCCCCATAACTGAGCCCATTCCCTTTATCAGCTTAGTCGCTCTTCCCTGTACTTTCTCTATTTCATTACTGCCCCCCTTATATATTTATATATAGTGACCCCCCCTTAACTGCCCCTTCCCCAGTGTAACCAATCCCAACTGGGCCAGCCTTTCCCCATAACTGAGCCCATTCCCTTTATCAGCTTAGTCGCTCTTCCCTGTACTTTCTCTATTTCATTACTGCCCCCCCTTATATATTTATATATAGTGACCCCCCCCTTAACTGCCCCCCCCCCAGTGTAACCAATCCCAACTGGGCCAGCCTTTCCCCATAACTGAGCCCATTCCCTTTATCAGCTTAGTCGCTCTTCCCTGTACTTTCTCTATTTCATTACTGCCCCCCTTATATATTTATATATAGTGACCCCCCCCTTAACTGCCCCCCCCCCCAGTGTAACCAATCCCAACTGGGCCAGCCTTTCCCCATAACTGAGCCCATTCCCTTTATCAGCTTAGTCGCTCTTCCCTGTACTTTCTCTATTTCATTACTGCCCCCCCCTTATATATTTATATATAGTGACCCCCCCCCTTAACTGCCCCCCCCCCCCCAGTGTAACCAATCCCAACTGGGCCAGCCTTTCCCCATAACTGAGCCCATTCCCTTTATCAGCTTAGTCGCTCTTCCCTGTACTTTCTCTATTTCATTACTGCCCCCCTTATATATTTATATATAGTGACCCCCCCTTAACTGCCCCCCCCCCAGTGTAACCAATCCCAACTGGGCCAGCCTTTCCCCATAACTGAGCCCATTCCCTTTATCAGCTTAGTCGCTCTTCCCTGTACTTTCTCTATTTTATTACTGCCCCCCCCAGTATATATTACAGGCTGTGGGGCAGATAGAGGGGCAGGAGGGCAGCAGGGATCGGGTGCCATTAGCCTTAGGCCTCACACACAGGAATATACCTGAGAAACTGACAGTCAGGGATCAGTTAACCCTTTCATGGCTGTATGGAACATACCATTATATGGAGCCTTGGGTGTCTCTGCCCCCCCCCCTCACTGCCCCATAAAGGGTAAGTAAATGATTAAACCTACTAACTAAACATTACAGCACAGTAGTAACAGGAGGCCATGAAGTCACTAAACAAGCGGATTTGCCGACTGAGGGAGCGACACCGGCCCTGGGGCCGACCTATCAGGTTATAACAACGGGAATACGAGTCGTTAGAGGGAGGGGCCTCATTAATGAGCTGATTTGGGCCCCAATCCAACGAGAAAATCAGAGCTGCCCGATTTTTGGACAATTTCCGGTTGGTTTGGCCTATCAGACGGCCCCATAGAGAAGCAGAGACAGTCACATGGGTACCGGGAAATACACTCCCCCGTGCAAAGGAAGCAGAGACAGTCACATGGGTACCGGGAAATACACTCCCCCGTGCAAAGGAAGCAGAGACAGTCACACGGGTACCGGGCAATACACTCCCCCGTGCAAAGGAAGCAGAGACAGTCACACGGGTACCGGGCAATACACTCCCCCGTGCAAAGGAAGCAGAGACAGTCACATGGGTACCGGGAAATACACTCCCCCGTGCAAAGGAAGCAGAGACAGTCACATGGGTACCGGGAAATACACTCCCCCATGCACAGTAAGCAGAGACAGTCACATGGGTACCGGGAAATACACTCCCCCGTACAAAGGAAGCAGAGACAGTCACATGGGTACCAGGAAATACACTCCCCCGTGCAAAGGAAGCAGAGACAGTCACATGGGTACCAGGAAATACACTCCCCCGTGCAAAGGAAGCAGAGACAGTCACATGGGTACCGGGAAATACACTCCCCCATGCAAAGGAAGCAGAGACAGTCACACGGGTACCGGGAAATACACTCCCCCGTGCACAGGAAGCAGAGACAGTCACATGGGTACCGGGAAATACACTCCCCCGTGCAAAGGAAGCAGAGACAGTCACACGGGTACCGGGAAATACACTCCCCCGTGCACAGGAAGCAGAGACAGTCACACGGGTACCAGGAAATACACTCCCCCATGCAAAGGAAGCAGAAACAGTCACATGGGTACCGGGAAATACACTCCCCCGTGCAAAGGAAGCAGAGACAGTCACATGGGTACCAGGAAATACACTCCCCCATGCAAAGGAAGCAGAGACAGTCACATGGGTACCGGGAAATACACTCCCCCATGCACAGTAAGCAGAGACAGTCACATGGGTACCGGGAAATACACTCCCCCATGCACAGTAAGCAGAGACAGTCACATGGGTACCAGGAAATACACTCCCCCATGCAAAGGAAGCAGAGACAGTCACATGGGTACCGGGAAATACACTCCCCCATGCACAGTAAGCAGAGACAGTCACATGGGTACCAGGAAATACACTCCCCCGTGCAAAGGAAGCAGAGACAGTCACATGGGTACCGGGAAATACACTCCCCCATGCAAAGGAAGCAGAGACAGTCACACGGGTACCGGGAAATACACTCCCCCGTGCACAGGAAGCAGAGACAGTCACATGGGTACCGGAAATACACTCCCCCGTGCAAAGGAAGCAGAGACAGTCACACGGGTACCGGGAAATACACTCCCCCGTGCACAGGAAGCAGAGACAGTCACACGGGTACCAGGAAATACACTCCCCCATGCAAAGGAAGCAGAGACAGTCACATGGGTACCGGGAAATACACTCCCCCGTGCAAAGGAAGCAGAGACAGTCACATGGGTACCAGGAAATACACTCCCCCATGCAAAGGAAGCAGAGACAGTCACATGGGTACCGGGAAATACACTCCCCCATGCACAGTAAGCAGAGACAGTCACATGGGTACCAGGAAATACACTCCCCCGTGCAAAGGAAGCAGAGACAGTCACATGGGTACCGGGAAATACACTCCCCCATGCAAAGGAAGCAGAGACAGTCACACGGGTACCGGGAAATACACTCCCCGTGCACAGGAAGCAGAGACAGTCACATGGGTACCGGGAAATACACTCCCCCGTGCAAAGGAAGCAGAGACAGTCACACGGGTACCGGGAAATACACTCCCCCGTGCACAGGAAGCAGAGACAGTCACACGGGTACCAGGAAATACACTCCCCCATGCAAAGGAAGCAGAGACAGTCACATGGGTACCGGGAAATACACTCCCCCGTGCAAAGGAAGCAGAGACAGTCACATGGGTACCGGGAAATACACTCCCCCATGCAAAGGAAGCAGAGACTGTCACATGGGTACCGGGAAATACACTCCCCCGTGCAAAGGAAGCAGAGACAGTCACATGGGTACCAGGAAATACACTCCCCATGCAAAGGAAGCAGAGACTGTCACATGGGTACCGGGAAATACACTCCCCCATGCAAAGGAAGCAGAGACAGTCACATGGGTACTGGGAAATACACTCCCCCATGCAAAGGAAGCAGAGACAGTCACATGGGTACCGGGAAATACACTCCCCGTGCACAGGAAGCAGAGACAGTCACATGGGTACCGAGGAAATACACTCCCCCGTGCAAAGGAAGCAGAGAAAGTCACATGGGTACCAGGAAATACACTCCCCCGTGCAAAGGAAGCAGAGACAGTCACATGGGTACCAGGAAATACACTCCCCCGTGCAAAGGAAGCAGAGACAGTCACATGGGTACCAGGAAATACACTCCCCCGTGCAAAGGAAGCAGAGACAGTCACATGGGTACTGGGAAATACACTCCTCCGTGCACAGGAAGCAGAGACAGTCACATGGGTACCGGGAAATGCACTCCCCCGTGCACAGGAAGCAGAGACAGTCACATGGGTACCAGGAAATACACTCCCCCGTGCAAAGGAAGCAGAGAAAGTCACATGGGTACCAGGAAATACACTCCCCCGTGCAAAGGAAGCAGAGACAGTCACACGGGTACCGGGAAATACACTCCCCCGTGCAAAGGAAGCAGAGACAGTCACACGGGTACCGGGAAATACACTCCCCCGTGCAAAGGAAGCAGAGACAGTCACATGGGTACCAGGAAATACACTCCCCCGTGCAAAGGAAGCAGAGACAGTCACACGGGTACCAGGAAATACACTCCCCCGTGCAAAGGAAGCAGAGGCAGTCACACGGGTACCAGGAAATACACTCCTCCGTGCAAAGGAAGCAGAGACAGTCACACGGGTACCAGGAAATACACTCCCCCGTGCAAAGGAAGCAGAGACAGTCACACGGGTACCGGGAAATACACTCCCCCCTGCAAAGGAAGTAGAGACAGTCACATGGGTACCAGGAAATACACTCCCCCATGCAAAGGAAGCAGAGACAGTCACATGGGTACCAGGAAATACACTCCCCCGTGCAAAGGAAGCAGAGACAGTCACATGGGTACCAGGAAATACACTCCCCCGTGCAAAGGAAGTAGAGACAGTCACATGGGTACCGGGAAATACACTCCCCCGTGCAAAGGAAGTAGAGACAGTCACATGGGTACCAGGAAATACACTCCCCCATGCAAAGGAAGCAGAGACAGTCACATGGGTACCGGGAAATACACTCCCCCGTGCAAAGGAAGTAGAGACAGTCACATGGGTACCAGGAAATACACTCCCCCATGCAAAGGAAGCAGAGACAGTCACATGGGTACCAGGAAATACACTCCCCCGTGCAAAGGAAGCAGAGACAGTCACATGGGTACCAGGAAATACACTCCCCCGTGCAAAGGAAGCAGAGACAGTCACATGGGTACCGGGAAATACACTCCCCCGTGCAAAGGAAGCAGAGACAGTCACATGGGTACCGGGAAATACACTCCCCCGTGCAAAGGAAGCAAAGACAGTCACATGGGTACCGGGAAATACACTCCCCCGTGCAAAGGAAGCAGAGACAGTCACATGGGTACCAGGAAATACACTCCCCCGTGCAAAGGTAGCAGAGACAGTCACACGGGAGCTACAGAGTGGCCCTGTGAGTGGCCCCTGTGAGTGGCCCTGTGAGTGGCCCTGTGAGTGGCCCCTGTGAGTGGCCCTGTGAGTGGCTCTGTGAGTGGCCCTGTGAGTGGCTCTGTGAGTGGCCCTGTGAGTGGCCCTGTGAGTGGCTCTGTGAGTGGCCCTGTGAGTGGCCCTGTGAGTGGCCCCTGTGAGTGGCCCTGTGAGTGGCTCTGTGAGTGGCCCTGTGAGTAGCCCTGTGAGTTGCCCTGTGAGTGGCCCTGTAAGTGGCCCTGTGAGTGGCCCTGTGAGTGGCTCTGTGAGTGGCCCTGTGAGTGGCCCTGTGATTAGCCCTGTGAGTGGCCCTGTGAGTGGCTCTGTGAGTGGCCCTGTGAGTGGCCCCTGTGAGTGGCCCTGTGAGTGGCTCTGTGAGTGGCCCTGTGAGTGGCCCTGTGAGTGGCCCTGTGAGTAGCCCTGTGAGTGGCCCTGTGAGTAGCCCTGTGAGTGGCCCTGTGAGTGGCTCTGTGAGTGGCCCCTGGGAGTGGCCCTGTGAGTGGCTCTGTGAGTGGCCCTGTGAGTGGCCCTGTGAGTGGCTCTGTGAGTGGCCCTGTGAGTGGCCCTGTGATTAGCCCTGTGAGTGGCCCTGTGAGTGGCTCTGTGAGTGGCTCTGTGAGTGGCCCTGTGAGTGGCCCCTGTGAGTGGCCCTGTGAGTGGCTCTGTGAGTGGCCCTGTGAGTGGCCCTGTGAGTGGCCCTGTGAGTAGCCCTGTGAGTGGCCCTGTGAGTGGCCCTGTGAGTGGCCCTGTGAGTAGCCCTGTGAGTGGCCCTGTGAGTAGCCCTGTGAGTGGCCCTGTGAGTGGCTCTGTGAGTGGCCCCTGGGAGTGGCCCTGTGAGTGGCTCTGTGAGTGGCCCCTGTGAGTGGGGCATTACTAAGCGGAAGGGATGTTACTAATTACCCCGGGGGGGCGTGAAGCAATTTAGTTGCCAGCCCCAATAGGGAACACTCCTTCCCACTTCCACCCATAGGATCCAAAGTGTCAGCCAGACAGGAGCTGCCCTGCCGGTTCCCCCGCGGCTCAGCACTGGGGCAGATCACAGTGACTCAGCACATTGCCGGAATGTTCTTTCCTTCCCTGTAACTCAGGCTAATGAGTGATGAGAGATACAGGTGCCTGAGCTGCACTCTCCCTTCACGTGCCGCCACTCTCCCTGTTTAACCCTTCCCTCTCCCAACATCCTCCCGTCAGCTCAGCCAGCCAATCACAGCTTCTGTTTATTCTTATAGTTCTGCAACAGCTGGAGGGCTGCTCCCCACTGAGCATAAACATTATTATTATTATTATTATCCTATGTATATATCCCCCTGTGCTGTACAGTGATTATACATCATTCCCATCAGTCCCTGCCCCAGTGAGCTTACAATCTAAGGTCCCTATCCCATTCCCATCAGCCCCTGCCCCAGTGAGCTTACAATCTAAGGCCCCTATCACATTCCCATCAGCCCCTGCCCCAGTGAGCTTACAATCTAATGTCCCTATCCCATTCCCATCAGCCCCTGCCCCAGTGAGCTTACAATCTAAGGTCCCTATCACATTCCCATCAGTCCATGCCCCAGTGAGCTTACAATCTAAGGTCCCTATCCCATTCCCATCAGCCCCTGCCCCAGTGAGCTTACAATCTAAGGTCCCTATCCCATTCCCATCAGTCCCTGCCCCAGTGAGCTTACACTCTAAGGTCCCTATCCCATTCCCATCAGCCCCTGCCCCAGTGAGCTTACAATCTAAGGTCCCTATCCCATTCCCATCAGCCCCTGCCCCAGTGAGCTTACAATCTAAGGCCCCTATCACATTCCCATCAGCCCCTGCCCCAGTGAGCTTACAATCTAAGGTCCCTATCCCATTCCCATCAGCCCCTGCCCCAGTGAGCTTACAATCTAAGGTCCCTATCCCATTCCCATCAGCCCCTGCCCCAGTGAGCTTACAGTCTAAGGTCCCTATCCCATTCCCATCAGCCCCTGCCCCAGTGAGCTTACAATCTAAGGTCCCTATCCCATTCCCATCAGCCCCTGCCCCAGTGAGCTTACAATCTAAGGTCCCTATCACATTCCCATCAGCCCCTGCCCCAGTGAGCTTACAATCTAAGGTCCCTATCCCATTCCCATCAGTCCCTGCCCCAGTGAGCTTACAATCTAAGGTCCCTATCCCATTCCCATCAGTCTCTGCCCCAGTGAGCTTACAATCTAAGGTCCCTATCCCATCAGCCCCTGCCCCAGTGAGCTTACAATCTAAGGTCCCTATCCCATTCCCATCAGCCCCTGCCCCAGTGAGCTTACAATCTAAGGTCCCTATCCCATTCCCATCAGTCCCTGCCCCAGTGAGCTTACAATCTAAGGTCCCTATCACATTCCCATCAGCCCCTGCCCCAGTGAGCTTACAATCTAAGGTCCCTATCCCATCAGCCCCTGCCCCAGTGAGCTTACAATCTAAGGCCCCTATCCCATTCCCATCAGCCCCTGCCCCAATGAGCTTACAATCTAAGGTCCCTATCCCATTCCCATCAGCCCCTGCCCCAGTGAGCTTACAATCTAAGGTCCCTATCACATTCCCATCAGTCCCTGCCCCAGTGAGCTTACAATCTAAGGTCCCTATCCCATTCCCATCAGTCCCTGCCCCAGTGAGCTTACAATCTAAGGCCCCTATCACATTCCCATCAGCCCCTGCCCCAGTGAGCTTACAATCTAAGGTCCCTATCACATTCCCATCAGCCCCTGCCCCAGTGAGCTTACAATCTAAGGTCCCTATCCCATTCCCATCAGCCCCTGCCCCAGTGAGCTTACAATCTAAGGTCCCTATCACATTCCCATCAGCCCCTGCCCCAGTGAGCTTACAATCTAAGGTCCCTATCCCATCAGCCCCTGCCCCAGTGAGCTTACAATCTAAGGCCCCTATCCCATTCCCATCAGCCCCTGCCCCAGTGAGCTTACAATCTAAGGCCCCTATCCCATTCCCATCAGCCCCTGCCCCAATGAGCTTACAATCTAAGGTCCCTATCCCATTCCCATCAGCCCCTGCCCCAGTGAGCTTACAATCTAAGGTCCCTATCACATTCCCATCAGTCCCTGCCCCAGTGAGCTTACAATCTAAGGTCCCTATCCCATTCCCATCAGTCCCTGCCCCAGTGAGCTTACAATCTAAGGCCCCTATCACATTCCCATCAGCCCCTGCCCCAGTGAGCTTACAATCTAAGGTCCCTATCACATTCCCATCAGCCCCTGCCCCAGTGAGCTTACAATCTAAGGTCCCTATCCCATTCCCATCAGCCCCTGCCCCAGTGAGCTTACAATCTAATGTCCCTATCCCATTCCCATCAGTCCCTGCCCCAGTGAGCTTACAATCTAAGGTCCCTATCCCATTCCCATCAGTCCCTGCCCCAGTGAGCTTACAATCTAATGTCCCTATCCCATTCCCATCAGTCCCTGCCCCAGTGAGCTTACAATCTAAGGTCCCTATCCCATTCCCATCAGTCCCTGCCCCAGTGAGCTTACAATCTAAGGTCCCTATCCCATTCCCATCAGCCCCTGCCCCAGTGAGCTTACAATCTAAGGTCCCTATCCCATTCCCATCAGCCCCTGCCCCAGTGACTGTCTCTGCTTCCTTTGCACATAACTGATGTTTCTATACTAAAATGTTATTGAAACTGTAAGTGAAACTATTGGGAAAGTGAAATGTTATGAAAGTTCTTATTATTTGGGTTAATTTGGGGCGGATCCATTGCAGGATGAAAGACTTTTGTATTGTCAGGAGCCCGAGAGCACGTCCCCCCGGGGCAAATAGCGAGTCAGGTGAGCAGGTCCCGTCAGCTTCTGCCCAGCCCCCCCCCCCAGTCATTCTGGTTCAGGATTCCCTGTGTCTCATTGGTTCCACTCAAGCTGCCAATCACCGGCAGAGCCACAGGTTTGTACCTTGCGTAACTGCCCTCACCCTGAGGCATGAGCGGGGCCACTCCAGTTTGTACCCCAGCCCTGGAGTTCATCCCACAGACACCTGTCTGAGTCCCGGGGGGAACTGGGTGGGAATGGGGTGGGAACTGGGTGGGAATGGGGGGGCTTCAGTATAAAGGTTCAACCCAAACGCAGCGAGTGGGGTAAATCCACAAAATTTTAATATAATGAAAAACAGCCCAAGAGGCAGTGGTGGCACACGTGGGGCAATTGTACTGGGCAGGTGTTGGGACACAGTGTGGGTGGCACACGTGGGGCAATTGTACTGGGCAGGTGTTGGGGCACAGTGTGGGTGGCGCAGGCGTGGGGCAATTGTACTGGGCAGGTATTGGGGCACAGTGTGGGTGGCGCAGGCGTGGGGCAATTGTACTGGGCAGGTGTTGGGGCACAGTGTGGGTGGCGCAGGCGTGGGGCAATTGTACTGGGCAGGTGTTGGGGCACAGTGTGGGTGACGCAGGCGTGGGGCAATTGTACTGGGCAGGTGTTGGGGCACAGTGTGGGTGGCGCACGCGGGGCAATTGTACTGGGCAGGTGTTGGGGCACAGTGTGGGTGGCGCACGCGGGGCAATTGTACTGGGCAGGTGTTGGGGCACAGTGTGGGTGGCGCACGCGGGGCAATTGTACTGGGCAGGTGTTGGGGCACAGTGTGGGTGGCGCACGCGGGGCAATTGTACTGGGCAGGTGTTGGGGCACAGTGTGGGTGGCGCACGCGGGGCAATTGTACTGGGCAGGTGTTGGGGCACAGTGTGGGTGGCGCACGCGGGGCAATTGTACTGGGCAGGTGTTGGGGCACAGTGTGGGTGGCGCACGCAGGGCAATTGTACTGGGCAGGTGTTGGGGCACAGTGTGGGTGGCGCAGGCGGGGCAATTGTACTGGGCAGGTGTTGGGGCACAGTGTGGGTGGCGCAGGTGGGGCAATTGTACTGGGCAGGTGTTGGGGCACAGTGTGGGTGGCGCACGCAGGGCAATTGTACTGGGCAGGTGTTGGGGCACAGTGTGGGTGGCGCAGGTGGGGCAATTGTACTGGGCAGGTGTTGGGGCACAGTGTGGGTGGCGCAGGTGGGGCAATTGTACTGGGCAGGTGTTGGGGCACAGTGTGGGTGGCGCAGGTGGGGCAATTGTACTGGGCAGGTGTTGGGGCACAGTGTGGGTGGCGCACGCGGGGCAATTGTACTGGGCAGGTGTTGGGGCACAGTGTGGGTGGCGCAGGTGGGGCAATTGTACTGGGCAGGTGTTGGGGCACAGTGTGGGTGGCGCGCCGTGTTTTGGGTTACGTGTCTGATCCGCACTGAGAGGGAAAACAACTTGTCAGGTGATGTTTCCCTTTGCAATAAATCTGTTTGGCTTTTCAACATGAAAATAAAATTGTGACTGTGAGTCTCGTTATTGTGCCCTGAGTGTCCCAGGCTGTACCCCAGGCTGTACCCCAGGCTGTACCCCAGGCTGTACCCCAATCTGTACCCCAGGCTGTACCCCAGGCTGTACCCCAGGCTGTACCTCAGGCTGTACCCCAGGCTGTACCCCAGGCTGTACCTCAGGCTGTACCCCAGGCTGTACCCCAAGCTGTACCCCAGGCTGTACCCCAGGCTGTACCCAGGCTGTACCCAGGCTGTACCCCAGGCTGTACCCCAGGCTGTACCCCAGGCTGTACCCCAAGCTGTACCCCAGGCTGTACCCCAGGCTGTACCCCAAGGCTGTACCCCAAGCTGTACCCCAAGCTGTACCTCGGGCTGTACCCCGGGCTGTACCCCAGGCTGTACCCCAGGCTGTACCCCAAGCTGTACCCCAGGCTGTACCCCAGGCTGTACCCCAAGCTGTACCCCAAGCTGTACCTCGGGCTGTACCCCGGGCTGTACCCCAGGCTGTACCCCAAGCTGTACCCCAAGCTGTACCTCGGGCTGTACCCCGGGCTGTACCCCAGGCTGTACCCCAGGCTGTACCCCAGGCTGTACCTCAGGCTGTACCCCGGGCTGTACCCCAAGCTGTACCCCAGGCTGTACCTCAGGCTGTACCCCAGGCTGTACCCCGGGCTGTACCCCAAGCTGTACCCCAGGCTGTACCCCAGGCTGTACCTCAGGCTGTACCCCAGGCTGTACCTCAGGCTGTACCCCAGGCTGTACCCCAGGCTGTACCCCAGGCTGTACCCCGGGCTGTACCCCAAGTTGTACCCCAGGCTGTACCCCAGGCTGTACCTCAGGCTGTACCCCAGGCTGTACCTCAGGCTGTACCCCAGGCTGTACCCCAGGCTGTACCCCAAGCTGTACCCCAGGCTGTACCCCAGGCTGTACCTCAGGCTGTACCCCAGGCTGTACCCCAGGCTGTACCCCAGGCTGTACCCCAGGCTGTACCCCAGGCTGTACCCCAGGCTGTACCCCAGGCTGTACCCCAGGCTGTACCCCAAGCTGTACCCCAGGCTGTACCCCAGGCTGTACCCCAAGCTGTACCTCAGGCTGTACCCCGGGCTGTACCCCAGGCTGTACCCCAGGCTGTACCCCAAGCTGTACCCCAGGCTGTACCCCAAGCTGTACCCCAAGCTGTACCTCAGGCTGTACCCCGGGCTGTACCCCAGGCTGTACCCCAAGCTGTACCCCAAGCTGTACCTCAGGCTGTACCCCGGGCTGTACCCCAGGCTGTACCCCAGGCTGTACCCCAGGCTGTACCCCAGGCTGTACCCCAAGCTGTACCCCAGGCTGTACCCCAGGCTGTACCCCAGGCTGTACCCCAGGCTGTACCCCAGGCTGTACCCCAGGCTGTACCCCGGGCTGTACCCCGGGCTGTACCCCAAGTTGTACCCCAGGCTGTACCCCAGGCTGTACCCCAAGCTGTACCCCAAGCTGTACCTCAGGCTGTACCCCGGGCTGTACCCCAGGCTGTACCCCAAGCTGTACCCCAAGCTGTACCTCAGGCTGTACCCCCGGGCTGTACCCCAGGCTGTACCCCAGGCTGTACCCCAGGCTGTACCCCGGGCTGTACCCCGGGCTGTACCCCAAGCTGTACCCCAGACTGTACCTCAGGCTGTACCCCAGGCTGTACCCCGGGCTGTACCCCAAGCTGTACCCCAGGCTGTACCCCAGGCTGTACCTCAGGCTGTACCCCAGGCTGTACCCCAGGCTGTACCCCAGGCTGTACCCCAGGCTGTACCCCGGGCTGTACCCCGGGCTGTACCCCAAGTTGTACCCCAGGCTGTACCCCAGGCTGTACCTCAGGCTGTACCCCAGGCTGTACCTCAGGCTGTACCCCAGGCTGTACCCCAGGCTGTACCCCAAGCTGTACCCCAGGCTGTACCCCAGGCTGTACCTCAGGCTGTACCCCAGGCTGTACCCCAGGCTGTACCTCAGGCTGTACCCCAGGCTGTACCCCAAGCTGTACCCCAGGCTGTACCTCAGGCTGTACCTCAGGCTGTACCCCAGGCTGTACCCCAGGCTGTACCTCAGGCTGTACCTCAGGCTGTACCCCAGGCTGTACCCCAGGCTGTACCCCAGGCTGTACCCCAAGCTGTACCCCGGGCTGTACCTCGGGCTGTACCCCGGGCTGTACCTCGGGCTGTACCCCGGGCTGTACCTCGGGCTGTACCCGGGCTGTACCTCGGGCTGTACCCAGGGCTGTACCCCAGGCTGTACCTCAGGCTGTACCCCAGGCTGTACCCCGGGCTGTACCCCAGGCTGTACCTCAGGCTGTACCCCAGGCTGTACCCCAAGCTGTACCCCGGGCTGTACCTCGGGCTGTACCCCGGGCTGTACCTCGGGCTGTACCCCGGGCTGTACCCGGGCTGTACCTCAGGCTGTACCCCGGGCTGTACCCCAGGCTGTACCCCGGGCTGTACCCCAAGCTGTACCCCGGGCTGTACCTCGGGCTGTACCCCAGGCTGTACCTCAGGCTGTACCCCAGGCTGTACCTCAGGCTGTACCCCGGGCTGTACCTCAGGCTGTACCCCAAGCTGTACCCCAGGCTGTACCTCAGGCTGTACCCCAGGCTGTACCTCAGGCTGTACCCCAGGCTGTACCTCAGGCTGTACCCCAGGCTGTACCTCAGGCTGTACCCCAGGCTGTACCCCGGGGAGGGGGTGGGACACCACTGCTAGACATTGTGACATCCCTCGTTGCTCCCCAATAAGTGCGTTTGTGCTGCACTCTGGATCCAGTTGGGTCAGTGAAGGTTCTGTAGGGCTGAGGGTCTGACCCGGGTCAGTGAAGGTTCTGTAGGGCTGAGGGTCTGACCCGGGTCAGTGAAGGTTCTGTAGGGCTGAGGGTCTGACCCGGGTCAGTGAAGGTTCTGTAGGGCTGAGGGTCTGACCCGGGTCAGTGAAGGTTCTGTAGGGCTGAGGGTCTGACCCGGGTCAGTGAAGGTTCTGTAGAGCTGAGGGTCTGACTCGGGTCAGTGAAGGTTCTGTAGGGCTGAGGGTCTGACCTGGGTCAGTGAAGGTTCTGTAGGGCTGAGGGTCTGACCCGGGTCAGTGAAGGTTCTGTAGGGCTGAGGGTCTGACCCGGGTCAGTGAAGGTTCTGTAGGGCTGAGGGTCTGACCCGGGTCAGTGAAGGTTCTGTAGGGCTGAGGGTCTGACCTGGGTCAGTGAAGGTTCTGTAGGGCTGAGGGTCTGACCCGGGTCAGTGAAGGTTCTGTAGGGCTGAGGGTCTGAGCCAGGAGAAACTCCCTGGTTCTGCACAAACTGTTCCGTAACTGGAAGGAATTCACCGCAAATAGAACAAAAATACTTTGAGTAAAACAGAACATTCTGCTCCTTGGGAACAGTCTGTAACTGGGGCAATTGTAGCCTCTGTGCTGAGAGGGAACCCAAGGGCCAGAGCCAAAGCCCCCCCCAAGGCCCTCCTGCCCAGAGAGGGAACCCAAGGGCCAGAGCCAAAGCCCCCCAAGGCCCTCCTGCCCAGAGAGGGAACCCAAGGGCCAGAGCCAAAGCCCCCCCAAGCCCCTCCTGCCCAGAGAGGGAACCCAAGGGCCAGAGCCAAAGCCCCCCCCAAGGCCCTCCTGCCCAGAGAGGGAACCCAAGGGCCAGAGCCAAAGCCCCCCCAAGGCCCTCCTGCCCAGAGAGGGAACCCAAGGGCCAGAGCCAAAGCCCCCCCCAAGGCCCTCCTGCCCAGAGAGGGAACCCAAGGGCCAGAGCCAAAGCCCCCCCCAAGGCCCTCCTGCCCAGAGAGGGAACCCAAGGGCCAGAGCCAAAGCCCCCCAAGGCCCTCCTGCCCAGAGAGGGAACCCAAGGGCCCAGAGCCAAAGCCCCCCAAGGTCTTCCTGCCCAGAGAGGGAACCCAAGGGCCCAGAGCCAAAGCCCCCCAAGGCCTTCCTGCCCAGAGAGGGAACCCAAGGGCCCAGAGCCAAAGCCCCCCCCCCAAGGCCCTCCTGCCCAGAGAGGGAACCCAAGGGCCCAGAGCCAAAGCCCCCCAAGGCCTTCCTGCCCAGAGAGGGAACCCAAGGGCCCAGAGCCAAAGCCCCCCAAGGCCTTCCTGCCCAGAGAGGGAACCCAAGGGCCCAGAGCCAAAGCCCCCTCCCCAAGGCCCTCCTGCCCAGAGAGGGAACCCAAGGGCCAGAGCCAAAGCCCCCCAAGGCCCTCCTGCCCAGAGAGGGAACCCAAGGGCCAGAGCCAAAGCCCCCCCCAAGGCCCTTCTGCCCAGAGAAGGAACCCAAGGGCCCAGAGCCAAAGCCCCCCAAGGCCCTCCTGCCCAGAGAGGGAACCCAAGGGCCAGAGCCAAAGCCCCCCCCAAGGCCCTTCTGCCCAGAGAGGGAACCCAAGGGCCAGAGCCAAAGCCCCCCCCAAGGCCCTTCTGCCCAGAGAAGGAACCCAAGGGCCCAGAGCCAAAGCCCCCCAAGGCCCTCCTGCCCAGAGAGGGAACCCAAGGGCCAGAGCCAAAGCCCCCCCCAAGGCCCTTCTGCCCAGAGAGGGAACCCAAGGGCCCAGAGCCAAAGCCCCCCCCCCAAGGCCATCCTGCCCAGAGAGGGAACCCAAGGGCCAGAGCCAAAGCCCCCCCCAAGCCACTCCTGCCCAGAGAGGGAACCCAAGGGCCCAGAGCCAAAGCCCCCCCCAAGGCCCTCCTGCCCAGAGAGGGAACCCAAGGGCCCAGAGCCAAAGCCCCCCCCAAGACCCTCCTGCCCAGAGAGGGAACCCAAGGGCCCAGAGCCAAAGCCCCCCCCCCCCCAAGCCCCTCCTGCCCAGAGAGGGAACCCAAGGGCCCAGAGCCAAAGCCCCCCCCCCAAGGCCCTCCTGCCCAGAGAGGGAACCCAAGGGCCAGAGCCAAAGCCCCCCCCCAAGGCCCTCCTGCCCAGAGAGGGAACCCAAGGGCCCAGAGCCAAAGCCCCCCCCCAAGGCCCTCCTGCCCAGAGAGGGAACCCAAGGGCCCAGAGCCAAAGCCCCCCCCCCAAGGCCCTCCTGCCCAGAGAGGGAACCCAAAGGCCAGAGCCAAAGCCCCCCAAGGCCCTCCTGCCCAGAGAGGGAACCCAAGGCCCAGAGCCAAAGCCCCCCAAGGCCCTCCTGCCCAGAGAGGGAACCCAAAGGCCAGAGCCCAAGCCCCCCCCAAGGCCCTCCTGCCCAGAGAGGGAACCCAAAGGCCAGAGCCAAAGCCCCCCCCAAGGCCCTCCTGCCCAGAGAGGGAACCCAAGGGCCAGAGCCAAAGCCCCCCAAGGCCCTCCTGCCCAGAGAGGGAACCCAAAGGCCAGAGCCAAAGCCCCCCAAGGTCTTCCTGCCCCGAGGGCTGCAGTTGGGTAGGGCCCCTACAGAAGTCCCAATTGCCCCGCCCATGTGGGGCCCATACACCCCTTACACACATGGCAGCTCCTACAGGCAGGGTTATGCTGCCGCCGGCTACAACGGAACCAGACTGTGTATGTACATAACAGAATCTGGCAATGGCCGAGGCCACTGACTCACTG
Organism: Xenopus tropicalis; assembly: GCF_000004195.4. Lineage (NCBI taxonomy): Eukaryota > Metazoa > Chordata > Amphibia > Anura > Pipidae > Xenopus > Xenopus tropicalis. The sequence goes on from NC_030680.2 coordinate 153,255,727, forward strand.
GGATAAGAGGAGCCATAAATACCCCGGGAGGGTAAGAAAGTTCACATAGAGGATTTTATCAGAACGGCCTGTTATTTGCGTTATCTGAAATAACGGTGTATTGATCGCCGCCCACTCATTAGGGCACCGCCCCCCTGCAGATAAGGCTGCGAATCAGCCCCACAGGCCTGGGGATCAGTACTTGCCCCATGGGTAATTAACTGCCAGCACGTGTTCTGCACGGATACAATGGCGCCAGCGGGCCGGGCCCCGTCTCATGATAAACTTATCGGCCGCCAATGGCAGGAGAGCGATTGATTGGTGATTAATTGGACATTCGAGTGCGTTATTTTGTGTCGGGAGTGATTTATTGCCCCCGATATAACGGTATAGGTTAATGTGTTGGTGCGCGGGGTGGGGGCAGATTTATGGCCGCAGATTATACCGTTCCATTATCGCAGAAATGCAAATTGCCATGTTTCTACCCACAATGCACCATTTCTTTCCCAGCGGAACAACCCATTGGTTGGTACTGTAGGGGGCCCGGTGGGTGCCCCCCAATTTTAAGCAATGGTTGTACCCCAGTCCGACACTGACCCACAGGGAATCTGTAATTGTGCCCCCCCATTTCCATTAATGGTTGCACCCCAGTCTGACACTGACCCACAGGGAATCTGTAATTGTGCCCCCCCCCCCCATTACCATTAATGGTTGCACCCCAGTCCGACACTGACCCACAGGGAATCTGTAATTGTGCCCCCCCCATTTCCAGCAATGGTTGCACCCCAGTCCGACACTGACCCACAGGGAATCTGTAATTGTGCCCCCCCCATTTCCAGCAATGGTTGCACCCCAGTCCGACACTGACCCACAGGGAATCTGTAATTGTGCCCCCCCATTTCCAGCAATGGTTGCACCCCAGTCCGACACTGACCCACAGGGAATCTGTAATTGTGCCCCCCCCCCCATTTCCATTAATGGTTGCACCCCAGTCTGACACTGACCCACAGGGAATCTGTAATTGTGCCCCCCCCCCCCATTTCCATTAATGGTTGCACCCCAGTCTGACACTGACCCACAGGGAATCTGTAATTGTGCCCCCCCCCATTTCCATTAATGGTTGCACCCCAGTCTGACACTGACCCACAGGGAATCTGTAATTGTGCCCCCCCCATTTCCAGTAATGGTTGCACCCCAGTCCGACACTGACCCACAGGGAATCTGTAATTGTGCCCCCCCCCATTTCCAGCAATGGTTGCACCCCAGTCTGACACTGACCCACAGGGAATCTGTAATTGTGCCCCCCCCCCCATTTCCAGCAATGGTTGCACCCCAGTCTGACACTGACCCACAGGGAATCTGTAATTGTGCCCCCCCCATTTCCAGTAATGGTTGCACCCCAGTCCGACACTGACCCACAGGGAATCTGTAATTGTGCCCCCCCCATTTCCAGTAATGGTTGCACCCCAGTCCGACACTGACCCACAGGGAATCTGTAATTGTGCCCCCCCCCCATTTCCATTAATGGTTGCACCCCAGTCTGACACTGACCCACAGGGAATCTGTAATTGTGCCCCCCCCATTTCCAGCAATGGTTGCACCCCAGTCCGACACTGACCCACAGGGAATCTGTAATTGTGCCCCCCCCCCATTTCCATTAATGGTTGCACCCCAGTCCGACACTGACCCACAGGGAATCTGTAATTGTGCCCCCCCCCATTTCCAGCAATGGTTGCACCCCAGTCCGACACTGACCCACAGGGAATCTGTAATTGTGCCCCCCCCCATTTCAAGCAATGGTTGCACCCCAGTCTGACACTGACCCACAGGGAATCTGTAATTGTGCCCCCCCCATTTCCATTAATGGTTGCACCCCAGTCCGACACTGACCCACAGGGAATCTGTAATTGTGCCCCCCCCCCCATTTCCATTAATGGTTGCACCCCAGTCTGACACTGACCCACAGGGAATCTGTAATTGTGCCCCCCCCCCATTTCCATTAATGGTTGCACCCCAGTCTGACACTGACCCACAGGGAATCTGTAATTGTGCCCCCCCCATTTCCATTAATGGTTGCACCCCAGTCCGACACTGACCCATAGGGAATCTGTAATTGTGCCCCCCCCCCATTTCCATTAATGGTTGCACCCCAGTCCGACACTGACCCACAGGGAATCTGTAATTGTGCCCCCCCCCCCCATTTCCAGCAATGGTTGCACCCCAGTCCGACACTGACCCACAGGGAATCTGTAATTGTGCCCCCCCCCCATTTCCATTAATGGTTGCACCCCAGTCTGACACTGACCCACAGGGAATCTGTAATTGTGCCCCCCCCCCCCCATTTCCATTAATGGTTGCACCCCAGTCCGACACTGACCCACAGGGAATCTGTAATTGTGCCCCCCCCCCCATTTCCAGCAATGGTTGCACCCCAGTCTGACACTGACCCACAGGGAATCTGTAATTGTGCCCCCCCCCCATTTCCATTAATGGTTGCACCCCAGTCTGACACTGACCCACAGGGAATCTGTAATTGTGCCCCCCCCATTTCCAGCAATGGTTGCACCCCAGTCTGACACTGACCCACAGGGAATCTGTAATTGTGCCCCCCCCATTTCCAGCAATGGTTGCACCCCAGTCCGACACTGACCCACAGGGAATCTGTAATTGTGCCCCCCCCCCATTTCCAGCAATGGTTGCACCCCAGTCTGACACTGACCCACAGGGAATCTGTAATTGTGCCCCCCCCCCATTTCCATTAATGGTTGCACCCCAGTCCGACACTGACCCACAGGGAATCTGTAATTGTGCCCCCCCCCCATTTCCATTAATGGTTGCACCCCAGTCTGACACTGACCCACAGGGAATCTGTAATTGTGCCCCCCCATTTCCAGCAATGGTTGCACCCCAGTCCGACACTGACCCATAGGGAATCTGTAATTGTGCCCCCCCCCCATTTCCATTAATGGTTGCACCCCAGTCCGACACTGACCCACAGGGAATCTGTAATTGTGCCCCCCCCCCATTTCCAGCAATGGTTGCACCCCAGTCCGACACTGACCCACAGGGAATCTGTAATTGTGGCCCCCCCCCCCCCCATTTCCATTAATGGTTGCACCCCAGTCTGACACTGACCCACAGGGAATCTGTAATTGTGCCCCCCCCCCCCCATTTCCATTAATGGTTGCACCCCAGTCCGACACTGACCCACAGGGAATCTGTAATTGTGCCCCCCCATTTCCATTAATGGTTGCACCCCAGTCTGACACTGACCCACAGGGAATCTGTAATTGTGCCCCCCCATTTCCATTAATGGTTGCACCCCAGTCTGACACTGACCCACAGGGAATCTGTAATTGTGCCCCCCCCCCCATTTCCATTAATGGTTGCACCCCAGTCCGACACTGACCCACAGGGAATCTGTAATTGTGCCCCCCCATTTCCATTAATGGTTGCACCCCAGTCTGACACTGACCCACAGGGAATCTGTAATTGTGCCCCCCCCCCATTTCCAGCAATGGTTGCACCCCAGTCCGACACTGACCCACAGGGAATCTGTAATTGTGCCCCCCCATTTCCATTAATGGTTGCACCCCAGTCTGACACTGACCCACAGGGAATCTGTAATTGTGCCCCCCCCCCCCCCATTTCCATTAATGGTTGCACCCCAGTCTGACACTGACCCACAGGGAATCTGTAATTGTGCCCCCCCATTTCCATTAATGGTTGCACCCCAGTCTGACACTGACCCACAGGGAATCTGTAATTGTGCCCCCCCCATTTCCATTAATGGTTGCACCCCAGTCTGACACTGACCCACAGGGAATCTGTAATTGTGCCCCCCCCCCATTTCCATTAATGGTTGCACCCCAGTCCGACACTGACCCACAGGGAATCTGTAATTGTGCCCCCCCCCCATTTCCATTAATGGTTGCACCCCAGTCCGACACTGACCCACAGGGAATCTGTAATTGTGCCCCCCCCCCCATTTCCAGCAATGGTTGCACCCCAGTCCGACACTGACCCACAGGGAATCTGTAATTGTGCCCCCCCCATTTCCATTAATGTTTGCACCCCAGTCTGACACTGACCCACAGGGAATCTGTAATTGTGCCCCCCCCCCCATTTCCAGCAATGGTTGCACCCCAGTCCGACACTGACCCAGAGGGAATCTGTAATTGTGCCCCCCCCCCCCCATTTCCAGCAATGGTTGCACCCCAGTCCGACACTGACCCACAGGGAATCTGTAATTGTGCCCCCCCCCATTTCCAGCAATGGTTGCACCCCAGTCCGACACTGACCCACAGGGAATCTGTAATTGTGCCCCCCCATTTCCATTAATGGTTGCACCCCAGTCCGACACTGACCCACAGGGAATCTGTAATTGTGCCCCCCCCCATTTCCATTAATGTTTGCACCCCAGTCCGACACTGACCCACAGGGAATCTGTAATTGTGCCCCCCCCATTTCCATTAATGGTTGCACCCCAGTCTGACACTGACCCACAGGGAATCTGTAATTGTGCCCCCCCATTTCCAGCAATGGTTGCACCCCAGTCCGACACTGACCCACAGGGAATCTGTAATTGTGCCCCCCCCCATTTCCATTAATGTTTGCACCCCAGTCTGACACTGACCCACAGGGAATCTGTAATTGTGCCCCCCCCCATTTCCAGCAATGGTTGCACCCCAGTCCGACACTGACCCACAGGGAATCTGTAATTGTGCCCCCCCCCCCATTTCCATTAATGGTTGCACCCCAGTCCGACACTGACCCACAGGGAATCTGTAATTGTGCCCCCCCCATTTCCATTAATGGTTGCACCCCAGTCTGACACTGACCCACAGGGAATCTGTAATTGTGCCCCCCCCCATTTCCAGCAATGGTTGCACCCCAGTCCGACACTGACCCATAGGGAATCTGTAATTGTGCCCCCCCCATTTCCATTAATGGTTGCACCCCAGTCTGACACTGACCCACAGGGAATCTGTAATTGTGCCCCCCCCCCCATTTCCAGCAATGGTTGCACCCCAGTCCGACACTGACCCACAGGGAATCTGTAATTGTGCCCCCCCCATTTCCATTAATGGTTGCACCCCAGTCCGACACTGACCCACAGGGAATCTGTAATTGTGCCCCCCCCATTTCCAGCAATGGTTGCACCCGAGTCCGACACTGACCCACAGGGAATCTGTAATTGTGCCCCCCCATTTCCAGCAATGGTTGCACCCCAGTCCGACACTGACCCACAGGGAATCTGTAATTGTGCCCCCCCCCCCATTTCCAGCAATGGTTGCACCCCAGTCCGACACTGACCCACAGGGAATCTGTAATTGTGCCCCCCCCCCCCCCCCATTTCCATTAATGGTTGCACCCCAGTCCGACACTGACCCACAGGGAATCTGTAATTGTGCCCCCCCCCCATTTCCATTAATGGTTGCACCCCAGTCCGACACTGACCCACAGGGAATCTGTAATTGTGCCCCCCCCCATTTCCAGCAATGGTTGCACCCCAGTCCGACACTGACCCACAGGGAATCTGTAATTGTGCCCCCCCCCCATTTCCAGCAATGGTTGCACCCCAGTCTGACACTGACCCACAGGGAATCTGTAATTGTGCCCCCCCCCATTTCCAGCAATGGTTGCACCCCAGTCCGACACTGACCCACAGGGAATCTGTAATTGTGCCCCCCCCCCCCATTTCCAGCAATGGTTGCACCCCAGTCCGACACTGACCCACAGGGAATCTGTAATTGTGCCCCCCCCCCATTTCCAGCAATGGTTGCACCCCAGTCTGACACTGACCCACAGGGAATCTGTAATTGTGCCCCCCCCCCATTTCCAGCAATGGTTGCACCCCAGTCCGACACTGACCCACAGGGAATCTGTAATTGTGCCCCCCCCCATTTCCAGCAATGGTTGCACCCCAGTCCGACACTGACCCACAGGGAATCTGTAATTGTGCCCCCCCCCCCCATTTCCAGCAATGGTTGCACCCCAGTCCGACACTGACCCACAGGGAATCTGTAATTGTGCCCCCCCCCATTTCCAGCAATGGTTGCACCCCAGTCCGACACTGACCCACAGGGAATCTGTAATTGTGCCCCCCCCCCCCATTTCCAGCAATGGTTGCACCCCAGTCCGACACTGACCCACAGGGAATCTGTAATTGTGCCCAATTGTGATACAATTCAGCCAAAGAGTCCCTGACCCACCAAGGTCTTTGGGGTGCCCAGGCCTCCCTGCTTTTTTCCTACTTCTGCCCCCTTAGCCCCCCCACTTGTTTGAGCAGGATATCGGCACCAAAGGGCTGAGTTTCCCCTTACAAAGTTCATTCTCTATTAATTACAGTAAAAATAATCTCCTCCGGCCAATTGGTGAGTCAGTCGGGCGGGAGCGGCCTTAATGTTCCTGCCTGATTGCGCCTCCATGACTGTTATAATTAATGTCTACAGAATATCTTCTTATGGACTGGTACCATCGGACTGGCCTGACTGGGCTCTGTGCGTCGGTACCAAGATGCCATCGGACTGCCCTGACTTGGCCCTGGGCCTTAACTGGGAGTACCTGGGGTATAACTGGGAGTACCTGGGGTATAACTGGGAGTACCTGGGGTATAACTGGGAGTACCCGGGGTATTACTGGGAGTACCCGGGGTATTACTGGGAGTACCCGGGGTATAACTGGGAGTACCCGGGGTATTACTGGGAGTACCCGGGGTATTACTGGGAGTACCTGGGGTATAACTGGGAGTACCCGGGGTATAACTGGGAGTACCCGGGGTATTACTGGGAGTACCCGGGGTATAACTGGGAGTACCCGGGGTATTACTGGGAGTACCCGGGGTATAACTGGGAGTACCCGGGGTATTACTGGGAGTACTTGGGGTATAACTGGGAGTACCTGATGTATAACTGGGAGTACCCGGGGTATAACTGGGAGTACCCGGGGTATTACTGGGAGTACCCGGGGTATTACTGGGAGTACCCGGGGTATAACTGGGAGTACCCGGGGTATAACTGGGAGTACCCGGGGTATTACTGGGAGTACCTGGGGTATAACTGGGAGTACCCGGGGTATAACTGGGAGTACCCGGGGTATTACTGGGAGTACCCGGGGTATAACTGGGAGTACCCGGGGTATTACTGGGAGTACCCGGGGTATAACTGGGAGTACCCGGGGTATTACTGGGAGTACTTGGGGTATAACTGGGAGTACCTGATGTATAACTGGGAGTACCCGGGGTATAACTGGGAGTACCTGGGGTATAACTGGTAGTACCTGGGGTATAACTGGTAGTACCTGGGGTATAACTGGGAGTACCCGGGGTATAACTGGGAGTACCCGGGGTATAACTGGGAGTACCCGGGGTATAACTGGATATAATGGGAGTGGCCAAAAACCTCCTGGGTCCCAGTTCTGGGGGCAGATACTACCATTTGTGGCACTGGCACTGGGTATCCCAGCTGGCAGTCAGACTCACTGATTGGTTAATATTTCCTGGTGAAGTTGCTCATTCTGTGACCCAGTTACTGACTCGTTATATGAACTGAAATCTCCTCCCCCCCCCCCCCCCCACTTTGTAGTAACATGATCTGCCACCTTACTGCCACCCCTTCTACCTGCCACCCCTTCTACCTGCCACCCCTTCTACCTGCCACATCTTCTACCTGCCACCCTGCCACCACCTCTTCTACCTGCCACCCTGCCACATCTTCTACCTGCCACCACCCTTTCTACCTGCCACCCTGCCACCACCTCTTCTACCTGCCACCCTGCCACCACCTCTTCTACCTGCCACCCTGCCACATCTTCTACCTGCCACCACCCTTTCTACCTGCCACCCTGCTGCCACCCTTTCTACCTGCCACCCTGCTGCCACCCTTTCTACCTGCCACCACCCTTTCTACCTGCCACCCTGCCACCACCCTTTCTACCTGCCACCCTGCCACCACCCTTTCTACCTGCCACCCTGCTGCCACCCTTTCTACCTGCCACCACCTCTTCTACCTGCCACCCTGCCACATCTTCTACCTGCCACCACCCTTTCTACCTGCCACCCTGCTGCCACCCTTTCTACCTGCCATCCATTATACCTGCTGCCCTACTGCCCCTACCCCTTCTACCTGTACAGCAAGTACTGAGTGAGTTAAGGCCCCAAGTGCCCCAATCTGAGAGCTGCTGCCCCTGTCACTGTATCCCCTGTATCTAATGTCCCCGAACTCCTGTAACCCTAAAATCCTATAATCTCACACTCAGATCTCACACTCAGATCCCCACACTCACACTCAGATCTCACACTCAGATCCCCACACTCAGATCTCACACTCAGATCCCACACTCAGATCCCACTCACACTCAGATCCCACTCACACTCAGATCCCACTCACACTCAGATCCCCACACTCACACTCAGATCTCACACTCAGATCCCACACTCAGATCCCACACTCAGATCCCATACTCACACTCAGATCTCACACTCAGATCCCCACACTCACACTCAGATCCCACACTCAGATCCCATACTCACACTCAGATCTCACACTCAGATCCCATACTCACACTCAGATCTCACACTCAGATCCCCACACTCACACTCAGATCCCACACTCAGATCCCACACTCAGATCCCATACTCACACTCAGATCCCACACTCAGATCCCATACTCACACTCAGATCTCACACTCAGATCCCATACTCACACTCAGATCTCACACTCAGATCCCCACACTCACACTCAGATCCCACACTCAGATCCCACACTCAGATCCCACACTCAGATCCCACACTCACACTCAGATCCCACACTCACACTCAGATCCCAGATGGGAATGCCTGGGCCCAAGGAAGTTCTGCTGGTACCGTGCAGGCCCAACTCTGGCCGGACCAAGGGAACGGCTACTAAAAGGGTCAGAGGATGATTTTGCCGTTGGCCAAACACTGTAATTAAATGATTTATTGGCCGCTCATTGTCACTGACCCGGTTCTGCCGGTGGAATTTCCAGCCCAGTTGGAATGGAACTGGTTTTTCTCTTCCCTACGTTCCGCCGCTCAGGAACCGACTCCTCAATCCTCTCCCTGTTACACTCCCTTCCCCCATCCGCTCCAGAACCAGAACATTTCCTGTAGGTGTATTTGGGCCTCACAGAGAAATGTGCATAAAATCATTCTGGTTCTGAACCCTAGGAATGTGGATTTGCCCAGAACCATCGCAATAAGGGTACAAATGGGGCAAATAAATCCCGGGTACAACACTGGGTCTCATTCCAGCGCCCCCTGGTATATTTCCCTGGCCTGTAGAGCTTGCAATCTAATCACATGTGCTGCGCTGCCGGTTGCCTGGCTGCAGAATATTAACCCCTGCGTTACTGCTGGGCTGCCGGTTGCCTGGCTGCAGAATATTAACCCCTGCGTTACTGCTGGGCTGCCGGTTGCCTGGCTGCAGAATATTAACCCCTGCGTTACTGCTGGGCTGCCGGTTGCCTGGCTGCAGAATATTAACCCCTGCGTTACTGCTGGGCTGCCGGTTGCCTGGCTGCAGAATATTAACCCCTGCGTTACTGCTGGGCTGACGGTTGCCTGGCTGCAGAATATTAACCCCTGTGTTACTGCTGCGCTGCCGGTTGCCTGGCTGCAGAATATTAACCCCTGCGTTACTGCTGGGCTGCCGGTTGCCTGGCTGCAGAATATTAACCCCTGCGTTACTGCTGCACTGCCGGTTGCCTGGCTGCAGAATATTAACCCCTGCGTTACTGCTGCACTGCCGGTTGCCTGGCTGCAGAATATTAACCCCTGCGTTACTGCTGCGCTGCCGGTTGCCTGGCTGCAGAATATTAACCCCTGCGTTACTGCTGGGCTGCCGGTTGCCTGGCTGCAGAATATTAACCCCTGCGTTACTGCTGCACTGCCGGTTGCCTGGCTGCAGAATATTAACCCCTGCATTACTGCTGCACTGCCGGTTGCCTGGCTGCAGATAGAGAGCAATAACGTTGTTATCAGAGGAGACATTGTTACACTTACACCAATATTTGCACTTTATCTGTTGTCAGTCACTCGGATCAGCTGCGGCCATATTGCTTTCTATTGGGCAACGGCAGCAATGTGTAAACTGACCACATGGTTACATTCAGGGGGGGGGGGGAATCCCACAACTTCCCAGCCCCCCTGTAACTCCCCTTCCTTGTACCTATCTAATGTATCTGCCAGTACCACTGATTCAGGGGGGGGGATCCCACAACTTCCCAGCCCCCCTGTAACTCCCCTTCCTTGTACCTATCTAATGTATCTGCCAGTACCACTGATTCAGGGGGGGGGGGGATCCCACAACTTCCCAGCCCCCCCCTGTAACTCCCCTTCCTTGTACCTATCTAATGTATCTGCCAGTACCACTGATTCAGGGGGGGGGGTCCCACAACTTCCCAGCCCCCCCTGTAACTCCCCTTCCTTGTACCTATCTAATGTATCTGCCAGTACCACTGATTCAGGGGGGGGGGTCCCACAACTTCCCAGCCCCCCCTGTAACCCCCCTTCCTTGTACCTATCTAATGTATCTGCCAGTACCACTGATTCAGGGGGGGGATCCCACAACTTCCCAGCCCCCCCTGTAACTCCCCTTCCTTGTACCTATCTAATGTATCTGCCAGTACCACTGATTCAGGGGGGGGGTCCCACAACTTCCCAGCCCCCCCTGTAACCCCCCTTCCTTGTACCTATCTAATGTATCTGCCAGTACCACTGATTCAGGGGGGGGGGATCCCACAACTTCCCAGCCCCCCCTGTAACTCCCCTTCCTTGTACCTATCTAATGTATCTGCCAGTACCACTGATTCAGGGGGGGGGGGGGATCCCACAACTTCCCAGCCCCCCCTGTAACTCCCCTTCCTTGTACCTATCTAATGTATCTGCCAGTACCACTGATTCAGGGGGGGGGGGATCCCACAACTTCCCAGCCCCCCCTGTAACTCCCCTTCCTTGTACCTATCTAATGTATCTGCCAGTACCACTGATTCAGGGGGGGGGGATCCCACAACTTCCCAGCCCCCCCTGTAACTCCCCTTCCTTGTACCTATCTAATGTATCTGCCAGTACCACTGATTCAGGGGGGGATCCCACAACTTCCCAGCCCCCCCTGTAACTCCCTTCCTTGTACCTATCTAATGTATCTGCCAGTACCACTGATTCGGGGGGGGGGGGATCCCACAACTTCCCAGCCCCCCTGTAACTCCCCTTCCTTGTACCTATCTAATGTATCTGCCAGTACCACTGATTCAGGGGGGGGGTCCCACAACTTCCCAGCCCCCCCTGTAACCCCCCTTCCTTGTACCTATCTAATGTATCTGCCAGTACCACTGATTCAGGGGGGGGGGGGATCCCACAACTTCCCAGCCCCCCCTGTAACTCCCCTTCCTTGTACCTATCTAATGTATCTGCCAGTACCACTGATTCAGGGGGGGGGGGGATCCCACAACTTCCCAGCCCCCCTGTAACTCCCCTTCCTTGTACCTATCTAATGTATCTGCCAGTACCACTGATTCAGGGGGGGTCCCACAACTTCCCAGCCCCCCCTGTAACCCCCCTTCCTTGTACCTATCTAATGTATCTGCCAGTACCACTGATTCAGGGGGGGGGGGGATCCCACAACTTCCCAGCCCCCCCTGTAACTCCCCTTCCTTGTACCTATCTAATGTATCTGCCAGTACCACTGATTCAGGGGGGGGGGGATCCCACAACTTCCCAGCCCCCCCTGTAACTCCCCTTCCTTGTACCTATCTAATGTATCTGCCAGTACCACTGATTCAGGGGGGGGGGGGATCCCACAACTTCCCAGCCCCCCCTGTAACTCCCCTTCCTTGTACCTATCTAATGTATCTGCCAGTACCACTGATTCAGGGGGGGTCCCACAACTTCCCAGCCCCCCCTGTAACCCCCCTTCCTTGTACCTATCTAATGTATCTGCCAGTACCACTGATTCAGGGGGGGGGGATCCCACAACTTCCCAGCCCCCCTGTAACTCCCCTTCCTTGTACCTATCTAATGTATCTGCCAGTACCACTGATTCAGGGGGGGGGATCCCACAACTTCCCAGCCCCCCTGTAACCCCCCTTCCTTGTACCTATCTAATGTATCTGCCAGTACCACTGATTCAGGGGGGGGGGATCCCACAACTTCCCAGCCCCCCCTGTAACTCCCCTTCCTTGTACCTATCTAATGTATCTGCCAGTACCACTGATTCAGGGGGGGGATCCCACAACTTCCCAGCCCCCCCCTGTAACTCCCCTTCCTTGTACCTATCTAATGTATCTGCCAGTACCACTGATTCAGGGGGGGGGGGATCCCACAACTTCCCAGCCCCCCTGTAACTCCCCTTCCTTGTACCTATCTAATGTATCTGCCAGTACCACTGATTCGGGGGGGGGGGGGAATCCCACAACTTCCCAGCCCCCCCTGTAACCCCCCTTCCTTGTACCTATCTAATGTATCTGCCAGTACCACTGATTCAGGGGGGTCCCACAACTTCCCAGCCCCCCTGTAACCCCCCTTCCTTGTACCTATCTAATGTATCTGCCAGTACCACTGATTCAGGGGGGGGGATCCCACAACTTCCCAGCCCCCCCTGTAACTCCCCTTCCTTGTACCTATCTAATGTATCTGCCAGTACCACTGATTCAGGGGGGGGGGGAATCCCACAACTTCCCAGCCCCCCCTGTAACTCCCCTTCCTTGTACCTATCTAATGTATCTGCCAGTACCACTGATTCAGGGGGGGGGGGGAATCCCACAACTTCCCAGCCCCCCCTGTAACTCCCCTTCCTTGTACCTATCTAATGTATCTGCCAGTACCACTGATTCAGGGGGGGGGGATCCCACAACTTCCCAGCCCCCCTGTAACTCCCCTTCCTTGTACCTATCTAATGTATCTGCCAGTACCACTGATTCAGGGGGGGGGGATCCCACAACTTCCCAGCCCCCCTGTAACTCCCCTTCCTTGTACCTATCTAATGTATCTGCCAGTACCACTGATTCAGGGGGGGGATCCCACAACTTCCCAGCCCCCCCTGTAACTCCCCTTCCTTGTACCTATCTAATGTATCTGCCAGTACCACTGATTCAGGGGGGGGATCCCAAAACTTCCCAGCCCCCCCCTGTAACTCCCCTTCCTTGTACCTATCTAATGTATCTGCCAGTACCACTGATTCAGGGGGGGGGGGGATCCCACAACTTCCTAGCCCCCTTGTAACTCCCCTTCCTTGTACCTATCTAATGTATCTGCCAGTACCACTGATTCAGGGGGGGATCCCACAACTTCCCAGCCCCCCCTGTAACTCCCCTTCCTTGTACCTATCTAATGTATCTGCCAGTACCACTGATTCAGGGGGGGGGGGATCCCACAACTTCCCAGCCCCCCCTGTAACTCCCCTTCCTTGTACCTATCTAATGTATCTGCCAGTACCACTGATTCAGGGGGGGGGATCCCACAACTTCCCAGCCCCCCCTGTAACTCCCCTTCCTTGTACCTATCTAATGTATCTGCCAGTACCACTGATTCGGGGGGGGGGGATCCCACAACTTCCCAGCCCCCCTGTAACTCCCCTTCCTTGTACCTATCTAATGTATCTGCCAGTACCACTGATTCAGGGGGGGGGTCCCACAACTTCCCAGCCCCCCCTGTAACCCCCCTTCCTTGTACCTATCTAATGTATCTGCCAGTACCACTGATTCAGGGGGGGGGGGATCCCACAACTTCCCAGCCCCCCCTGTAACTCCCCTTCCTTGTACCTATCTAATGTATCTGCCAGTACCACTGATTCAGGGGGGGGATCCCACAACTTCCCAGCCCCCCCTGTAACTCCCCTTCCTTGTACCTATCTAATGTATCTGCCAGTACCACTGATTCAGGGGGGGTCCCACAACTTCCCAGCCCCCCCTGTAACCCCCCTTCCTTGTACCTATCTAATGTATCTGCCAGTACCACTGATTCAGGGGGGGGGGGATCCCACAACTTCCCAGCCCCCCTGTAACTCCCCTTCCTTGTACCTATCTAATGTATCTGCCAGTACCACTGATTCAGGGGGGGGGATCCCACAACTTCCCAGCCCCCCTGTAACCCCCCTTCCTTGTACCTATCTAATGTATCTGCCAGTACCACTGATTCAGGGGGGGGGGGATCCCACAACTTCCCAGCCCCCCCTGTAACTCCCCTTCCTTGTACCTATCTAATGTATCTGCCAGTACCACTGATTCAGGGGGGGGGGATCCCACAACTTCCCAGCCCCCCCTGTAACTCCCCTTCCTTGTACCTATCTAATGTATCTGCCAGTACCACTGATTCAGGGGGGGGATCCCACAACTTCCCAGCCCCCCCCTGTAACTCCCCTTCCTTGTACCTATCTAATGTATCTGCCAGTACCACTGATTCAGGGGGGGGGGGGATCCCACAACTTCCCAGCCCCCCCTGTAACTCCCCTTCCTTGTACCTATCTAATGTATCTGCCAGTACCACTGATTCGGGGGGGGGGGGGGAATCCCACAACTTCCCAGCCCCCCCTGTAACCCCCCTTCCTTGTACCTATCTAATGTATCTGCCAGTACCACTGATTCAGGGGGGGTCCCACAACTTCCCAGCCCCCCTGTAACCCCCCTTCCTTGTACCTATCTAATGTATCTGCCAGTACCACTGATTCAGGGGGGGGGATCCCACAACTTCCCAGCCCCCCCTGTAACTCCCCTTCCTTGTACCTATCTAATGTATCTGCCAGTACCACTGATTCAGGGGGGGGGGGAATCCCACAACTTCCCAGCCCCCCCTGTAACTCCCCTTCCTTGTACCTATCTAATGTATCTGCCAGTACCACTGATTCAGGGGGGGGGGGGAATCCCACAACTTCCCAGCCCCCCCTGTAACTCCCCTTCCTTGTACCTATCTAATGTATCTGCCAGTACCACTGATTCAGGGGGGGGGATCCCACAACTTCCCAGCCCCCCTGTAACTCCCCTTCCTTGTACCTATCTAATGTATCTGCCAGTACCACTGATTCAGGGGGGGGGATCCCACAACTTCCCAGCCCCCCCTGTAACTCCCCTTCCTTGTACCTATCTAATGTATCTGCCAGTACCACTGATTCAGGGGGGGGGGATCCCACAACTTCCCAGCCCCCCTGTAACTCCCCTTCCTTGTACCTATCTAATGTATCTGCCAGTACCACTGATTCAGGGGGGGGGTCCCACAACTTCCCAGCCCCCCTGTAACTCCCCTTCCTTGTACCTATCTAATGTATCTGCCAGTACCACTGATTCAGGGGGGGGATCCCACAACTTCCCAGCCCCCCCTGTAACTCCCCTTCCTTGTACCTATCTAATGTATCTGCCAGTACCACTGATTCAGGGGGGGATCCCACAACTTCCCAGCCCCCCCTGTAACTCCCCTTCCTTGTACCTATCTAATGTATCTGCCAGTACCACTGATTCAGGGGGGGGGATCCCACAACTTCCCAGCCCCCCCTGTAACTCCCCTTCCTTGTACCTATCTAATGTATCTGCCAGTACCACTGATTCAGGGGGGGGATCCCAAAACTTCCCAGCCCCCCCTGTAACTCCCCTTCCTTGTACCTATCTAATGTATCTGCCAGTACCACTGATTCAGGGGGGGGGGGATCCCACAACTTCCTAGCCCCCTTGTAACTCCCCTTCCTTGTACCTATCTAATGTATCTGCCAGTACCACTGATTCAGGGGGGGATCCCACAACTTCCCAGCCCCCCCTGTAACTCCCCTTCCTTGTACCTATCTAATGTATCTGCCAGTACCACTGATTCAGGGGGGGGATCCCACAACTTCCCAGCCCCCCCTGTAACTCCCCTTCCTTGTACCTATCTAATGTATCTGCCAGTACCACTGATTCAGGGGGGGGGGGATCCCACAACTTCCCAGCCCCCCTGTAACTCCCCTTCCTTGTACCTATCTAATGTATCTGCCAGTACCACTGATTCAGGGGGGGGATCCCAAAACTTCCCAGCCCCCCCCTGTAACTCCCCTTCCTTGTACCTATCTAATGTATCTGCCAGTACCACTGATTCAGGGGGGGGTCCCACAACTTCCCAGCCCCCCTGTAACTCCCCTTCCTTGTACCTATCTAATGTATCTGCCAGTACCACTGATTCAGGGGGGGTCCCACAACTTCCCAGCCCCCCTGTAACTCCCCTTCCTTGTACCTATCTAATGTATCTGCCAGTACCACTGATTCAGGGGGGGGATCCCACAACTTCCCAGCCCCCCTGTAACTCCCCTTCCTTGTACCTATCTAATGTATCTGCCAGTACCACTGATTCAGGGGGGGATCCCACAACTTCCCAGCCCCCCCTGTAACTCCCCTTCCTTGTACCTATCTAATGTATCTGCCAGTACCACTGATTCAGGGGGGGGGGATCCCACAACTTCCCAGCCCCCCTGTAACTCCCCTTCCTTGTACCTATCTAATGTATCTGCCAGTACCACTGATTCAGGGGGGGGGGATCCCACAACTTCCCAGCCCCCCCTGTAACTCCCCTTCCTTGTACCTATCTAATGTATCTGCCAGTACCACTGATTCAGGGGGGGGATCCCAAAACTTCCCAGCCCCCCCTGTAACTCCCCTTCCTTGTACCTATCTAATGTATCTGCCAGTACCACTGATTCAGGGGGGGGATCCCACAACTTCCCAGCCCCCCCTGTAACTCCCCTTCCTTGTACCTATCTAATGTATCTGCCAGTACCACTGATTCAGGGGGGGGGGGA
The DNA here is from genome assembly GCF_000004195.4 of Xenopus tropicalis. Classification (NCBI taxonomy): domain Eukaryota; kingdom Metazoa; phylum Chordata; class Amphibia; order Anura; family Pipidae; genus Xenopus; species Xenopus tropicalis. The sequence goes on from NC_030680.2 coordinate 153,272,479, forward strand.
TCCCACAACTTCCCAGCCCCCTTGTAACTCCCCTTCCTTGTACCTATCTAATGTATCTGCCAGTACCACTGATTCAGGGGGGGGGGGTCCCACAACTTCCCAGCCCCCCTGTAACTCCCCTTCCTTGTACCTATCTAATGTATCTGCCAGTACCACTGATTCAGGGGGGGATCCCACAACTTCCCAGCCCCCCCTGTAACCCCCCTTCCTTGTACCTATCTAATGTATCTGCCAGTACCACTGATTCAGGGGGGGATCCCACAACTTCCCAGCCCCCCTGTAACTCCCCTTCCTTGTACCTATCTAATGTATCTGTCAGTACCACTGATTCAGGGGGGGGGGATCCCACAACTTCCCAGCCCCCCTGTAACCCCCCTTCCTTGTACCTATCTAATGTATCTGCCAGTACCACTGATTCAGGGGGGGGATCCCACAACTTCCCAGCCCCCCTGTAACTCCCCTTCCTTGTACCTATCTAATGTATCTGCCAGTACCACTGATTCAGGGGGGGGGTCCCACAACTTCCCAGCCCCCCTGTAACTCCCCTTCCTTGTACCTATCTAATGTATCTGCCAGTACCACTGATTCAGGGGGGGGGATCCCACAACTTCCCAGCCCCCCCCCCCCTGTAACTCCCCTTCCTTGTACCTATCTAATGTATCTGCCAGTACCACTGATTCAGGGGGGAGGGATCCCACAACTTCCCAGCCCCCCCTGTAACTCCCCTTCCTTGTACCTATCTAATGTATCTGCCAGTACCACTGATTCAGGGGGGGGGGATCCCACAACTTCCCAGCCCCCCCTGTAACTCCCCTTCCTTGTACCTATCTAATGTATCTGCCAGTACCACTGATTCAGGGGGGGGATCCCACAACTTCCCAGCCCCCCCCCCCTGTAACTCCCCTTCCTTGTACCTATCTAATGTATCTGCCAGTACCACTGATTCAGGGGGGAGGGATCCCACAACTTCCCAGCCCCCCCTGTAACCCCCCTTCCTTGTACCTATCTAATGTATCTGCCAGTACCACTGATTCAGGGGGGGGGGGATCCCACAACTTCCCAGCCCCCCTGTAACTCCCCTTCCTTGTACCTATCTAATGTATCTGCCAGTACCACTGATTCAGGGGGGGGGGGTCCCACAACTTCCCAGCCCCCCCTGTAACTCCCCTTCCTTGTACCTATCTAATGTATCTGCCAGTACCACTGATTCAGGGGGGGGATCCCACAACTTCCCAGCCCCCCTGTAACTCCCCTTCCTTGTACCTATCTAATGTATCTGCCAGTACCACTGATTCAGGGGGGGGGGTCCCACAACTTCCCAGCCCCCCTGTAACTCCCCTTCCTTGTACCTATCTAATGTATCTGCCAGTACCACTGATTCAGGGGGGGGGGGATCCCACAACTTCCCAGCCCCCCCTGTAACTCCCCTTCCTTGTACCTATCTAATGTATCTGCCAGTACCACTGATTCAGGGGGGGGGGGGAAATCCCACAACTTCCCAGCCCCCCTGTAACTCCCCTTCCTTGTACCTATCTAATGTATCTGCCAGTACCACTGATTCGGGGGGGGGATCCCGCAGGTTGAACCCCCTGGCTGAGGTTGGCGCCCCCCCAAACACACCCCGGTACAACAGGACAATAGAGCAGCAGTTCTGACTCTCAGCTCGTTCCTTCCCCGTGAGTGGGGGGGGGGGCTCCGGCACAAACAATAAAGTCCCCCCCTCGGTGCCGTATGAGCAGCAAATGACCTTTATTCAGAGTCACCCCGACACCCCCCGACACCCCCCCAGGCAAACGGAAGTCGAGGTTCCGCCACTTGCAGTGAAGCAACAATATTATTCCCCAAGGGCTAAATCTTTGCCCCGAGATTGTTCTGTCAGAGAGAAGATTCCGACTCAGGAAGAAATAGAGTCCAACATTGGCCGACGCTTCTCATTGGCCAATTCATGGGTTTCTCTTATTTACCCACCAGCTAAGGGCCCAGGGCCCCCCCCAGTGTTTATACCTGTATCTGAGATGGTTTATATGGAGATATACAGTATATATAGTTAGGCAGGTTATATATAGGCATTATGGTTAAACGTGATGGACGTATGTCTTTTTTCAACTTACTATGTTACTATGTTACTTTATATAGGTGGCTTCATCATAACATAAACTTTTATATTTTCTCTAGTTTGGGTTGAGGCTGAATTGAATCATTGCTCCAAAGTCCCCAATCTGCCACAGCTATCAAGCCATAAACAGTGAATTTAGTGGGGTGCAAAATGTACCCCCAAACAGCAACAGCTGTTGGTAGGACAAATGGGTGGGATAGTAGGGCAAGCTGGCAACAAAAGGGCAGATAGTTTAAAAAGGGCAAGATGGGGACAGTAGGGCAAGATGGGGACAGTAGGGCAAGATGGAGACAGTAGGGCAAGATGGAGACAGTAGGACAAGATGGAGACAGTAGGGCAAGATGGAGTAACTAGGGTAAGATGGAGACAGTAAGGCAAGATGGGGACAGTAGGGCAAGATGGAGACAGCAGGGCAAGATGGAGACAGTAGGGCAAGATGGAGTAACTAGGGTAAGATGGAGACAGTAAGGCAAGATGGGGACAGTAGGGCAAGATGGAGACAGTAGGGCAAGATGGAGTAACTAGGGTAAGATGGAGACAGTAAGGCAAGATGGGGACAGTAGGGCAAGATGGAGACAGTAGGGCAAGATGGAGACAGCAGGGCAAGATGGAGACAGTAAGGCAAGATGAAGACAGTAGGGCAAGATGGAGACAGCAGGGCAAGATGGAGACAGTAAGGCAAGATGGGGACAGTAGGACAAGATGGAGACAGTAGGGCAAGATGGAGTCAGTAGGGAAACATGGAGAAAGTAGGGCAACATGGAGACAGTAGGGCAAGATGGGAACAGTAGGGCAAGATGGACACAGTAGGGCAACATGGAGACAGTAGGGCAAGATGGGGACAGTAGGGCAAGATGGAGACAGCAGGGCAAGATGGAGACAGTAGGGCAAGATGGAGACAGTAGGGCAACATGGAGACAGTAGGACAAGATGGAGACAGTAGGGCAAGATGGGGACAGTAGGGCAAGATGGAGTCACTAGGGCAAAATGGAGACAGTAAGGCAAGATGGAGACAGTAGGGCAAGATGGAGACAGCAGGGTAAGATGGAAACAGTAGGGCAAGATGGGAACAGTAGGGCAAGATGGAGACAGTAGGGCAAGATGGAGACAGTAAGGCAAGATGAAGACAGTAGGACAAGATGGAGTCAGTAAAAAAACATGAAGACTGTAGGACAACATGGAGACAGTAGGGCAACATGGAGACAGTAGGGCAAGATGGGGACAGTAGGGCAAGATGGAGTCACTAGGGCAAGATGGAGACAGTAAGGCAAGATGGAGACAGTAGGGCAAGATGGAGACAGCAGGGTAAGATGGAAACAGTAGGGCAAGATGGAGACAGCAGGGTAAGATGGAAACAGTAGGGCAAGATGGAGACAGTAGGACAAGATGGAGACAGTAGGGCAAGATGGAGTAACTAGGGTAAGATGGAGACAGTAAGGCAAGATGGAGACAGTAGGGCAAGATGGAGACAGCAGGGCAAGATGGAGACAGTAAGGCAAGATGAAGACAGTAGGACAAGATGGAGACAGTAGGGTAAGATGGAGTCAGTAGGGAAACATGGAGACAGTAGGGCAACATGGAGACAGTAGGGCAAGATAGGAACAGTAGGGCAAGATGGACACAGTAGGGCAACATGGAGACAGTAGGGCAAGATGGGGACAGTAGGGCAAGATGGAGAAAGCAGGGCAAGATGGAGACAGTAGGGCAAGATGGAGACAGTAGGGCAACATGGAGACAGTAAGGCAAGATGAAGACAGTAGGACAAGATGGAGTCAGTAAAAAAACATGAAGACTGTAGGACAACATGGAGACAGTAGGGCAACATGGAGACAGTAGGGCAAGATGGGGACAGTAGGGCAAGATGGAGTCACTAGGGCAAGATGGAGACAGTAAGGCAAGATGGAGACAGTAGGGCAAGATGGGGACAGTAGGGCAAGATGGAGTCACTAGGGCAAGATGGAGACAGTAAGGCAAGATGGGGACAGTAGGGCAAGATGAAGAGTAGGACAAGATGGAGCCAGTAGGGAAACATGGAGACAGTAGGGCAACATGGAGACAGTAGGGCAACATGGAGACAGTAGGGCAAGATGGAGTAACTAGGGTAAGATGGAGACAGTAAGGCAAGATGGAGACAGTAGGGCAAGATGGAGACAGCAGGGCAAGATGGAGACAGTAAGGCAAGATGAAGACAGTAGGACAAGATGGAGACAGTAGGGTAAGATGGAGTCAGTAGGGAAACATGGAGACAGTAGGGCAACATGGGGACAGTAGGGCAAGATAGGAACAGTAGGGCAAGATGGACACAGTAGGGCAACATGGAGACAGTAGGGCAAGATGGGGACAGTAGGGCAAGATGGAGAAAGCAGGGCAAGATGGAGACAGTAGGGCAAGATGGAGACAGTAGGGCAACATGGAGACAGTAAGGCAAGATGAAGACAGTAGGACAAGATGGAGTCAGTAAAAAAACATGAAGACTGTAGGACAACATGGAGACAGTAGGGCAACATGGAGACAGTAGGGCAAGATGGGGACAGTAGGGCAAGATGGAGTCACTAGGGCAAGATGGAGACAGTAAGGCAAGATGGAGACAGTAGGGCAAGATGGGGACAGTAGGGCAAGATGGAGTCACTAGGGCAAGATGGAGACAGTAAGGCAAGATGGGGACAGTAGGGCAAGATGAAGAGTAGGACAAGATGGAGCCAGTAGGGAAACATGGAGACAGTAGGGCAACATGGAGACAGTAGGGCAACATGGAGACAGTAGGGCAAGATGGAGTAACTAGGGTAAGATGGAGACAGTAAGGCAAGATGGAGACAGTAGGGCAAGATGGAGACAGCAGGGCAAGATGGAGACAGTAAGGCAAGATGAAGACAGTAGGACAAGATGGAGACAGTAGGGTAAGATGGAGTCAGTAGGGAAACATGGAGACAGTAGGGCAACATGGAGACAGTAGGGCAAGATAGGAACAGTATGGCAAGATGGACACAGTAGGGCAACATGGAGACAGTAGGGCAAGATGGGGACAGTAGGGCAAGATGGAGAAAGCAGGGCAAGATGGAGACAGTAGGGCAAGATGGAGACAGTAGGGCAACATGGAGACAGTAAGGCAAGATGAAGACAGTAGGACAAGATGGAGTCAGTAAAAAAACATGAAGACTGTAGGACAACATGGAGACAGTAGGGCAACATGGAGACAGTAGGGCAAGATGGGGACAGTAGGGCAAGATGGAGTCACTAGGGCAAGATGGAGACAGTAAGGCAAGATGGAGACAGTAGGGCAAGAAGGGGACAGTAGGGCAAGATGGAGTCACTAGAGCAAGATGGAGACAGTAAGGCAAGATGAAGAGTAGGACAAGATGGAGCCAGTAGGGAAACATGGAGACAGTAGGGCAACATGGAGACAGTAGGGCAACATGGAGACAGTAGGGCAAGATGGGCACAGTAGGGCAAGATGGAGACAGTAGGGCAAGATGGAGACAGTAGGGCAAGATGGAGAAAGTAGGGCAAAAAAGAGACAGTAGGGCAAGATGGAGACAGTAGGGCAAGATGGAGACAGCAGGACAAGATGGAGTCACTAGGGCAAGATGGAGACAGCAGGGCAAGATGGAGACAGTAGGACAAGATGGAGTCACTAGGGCAAGATGGAGACAGTAGGACAAAATGGAGTCACTAGGGCAAGATGGAGACAGTAGGGCAAGATGGAGACAGCAGGGCAAGATGGAGACAGTAGGGCAAGATGGAGACAGTAGGACAAGATGGAGACACTAGGGCAAGATGGGGACAGTAGGGCAAGATGGGGACAGTAGGGCAAGATGGAGACAGTAGGGCAAGATGGAGAAAGTAGGACAAGATGGAGACAGTAGGGCAAGATGGGGACAGTAGGGCAAGATGGAGACAGTAAGGCAAGATGGAGACAGTAGGGCAAGATGGAGACAGCAGGGCAAGATGGAGACAGTAAGGCAAGATGAAGACAGTAGGACAAGATGAAGACAGTAGGGCAAGATGGAGTCAGTAGGGAAACATGGAGAAAGTAGGGCAACATGGAGACAGTAGGGCAAGATGGGAACAGTAGGGCAAGATGGACACAGTAGGGCAACATGGAGACAGTAGGGCAAGATGGGGACAGTAGGGCAAGATGGAGACAGCAGGGCAAGATGGAGACAGTAGGGCAAGATGGAGACAGTAGGGCAACATGGAGACAGTAGGACAAGATGGAGACAGTAGGGCAAGATGGGGACAGTAGGGCAAGATGGAGTCACTAGGGCAAAATGGAGACAGTAAGGCAAGATGGAGACAGTTAGGGCAAGATGGAGACAGCAGGGTAAGATGGAAACAGTAGGGCAAGATGGGAACAGTAGGGCAAGATGGGGACAGTAGGGCAACATGGAGACAGTAAGGCAACATGAAGACAGTAGGACAAGATGGAGTCAGTAAAAAAACATGAAGACTGTAGGACAACATGGAGACAGTAGGGCAACATGAAGACAGTAGGGCAAGATGGGGACAGTAGGGCAAGATGGAGTCACTAGGGCAAGATGGAGACAGTAAGGCAAGATGGAGACAGTAGGGCAAGATGGAGACAGCAGGGTAAGATGGAAACAGTAGGGCAAGATGGAGACAGCAGGGTAAGATGGAAACAGTAGGGCAAGATGGAGACAGTAGGACAAGATGGAGACAGTAGGGCAAGATGGAGTAACTAGGGTAAGATGGAGACAGTAAGGCAAGATGGAGACAGTAGGGCAAGATGGAGTAACTAGGGTAAGATGGAGACAGTAAGGCAAGATGGAGACAATAGGGCAAGATGGAGACAGCAGGGCAAGATGGAGACAGTAAGGCAAGATGAAGACAGTAGGACAAGATGGAGACAGTAGGGCAAGATGGAGTCAGTAGGGAAACATGGAGACAGTAGGGCAACATGGAGACAGTAGGGCAAGATGGGAACAGTAGGGCAAGATGGACACAGTAGGGCAAGATGGAGACAGTAGGGCAAGATGAGGACAGTAGGGCAAGATGGAGAAAGCAGGGCAAGATGGAGACAGTAGGGCAAGATGGAGACAGTAGGGCAACATGGAGACAGTAAGGCAAGATGAAGACAGTAGGACAAGATGGAGTCAGTAAAAAAACATGAAGACTGTAGGACAACATGGAGACAGTAGGGCAACATGGAGACAGTAGGGCAAGATGGGGACAGTAGGGCAAGATGGAGTCACTAGGGCAAGATGGAGACAGTAAGGCAAGATGGAGACAGTAGGGCAAGATGGGGACAGTAGGGCAAGATGGAGTCACTAGGGCAAGATGGAGACAGTAAGGCAAGATGGGGACAGTAGGGCAAGATGAAGAGTAGGACAAGATGGAGCCAGTAGGGAAACATGGAGACAGTAGGGCAACATGGAGACAGTAGGGCAACATGGAGACAGTAGGGCAAGATGGGGACAGTAGGGCAAGATGGAGACAGTAGGGCAAGATGGAGACAGTAGGGCAAGATGGAGACAGTAGGGCAAGATGGGGACAGTAGGGCAAGATGGAGACAGTAGGGTAAGATGGGGACAGTAGGGCAAGATGGGAACAGTAGGGCAAGATGGGGACAGTAGGGCAAGATGGAGACAGTAGGGCAAAATGGAGACAGTAGGGCAAGATGGAGACAGTAGGGCAAGATGGGGACAGTAGGGCAAGATGGAGACAGTAGGGCGAGATGTAGACAGTAGGGCAAGATGGAGAAAGTAGGGCAAGATGGGGACAGTAGGGCAAGATGGGGACAGTAGGGCAAGATGGGGACAGTAGGGCAAGATGGAGACAGTAGGACAAGATGGAGTCACTAGGGCAAGATGGAGACAGTAGGGCAAGATGGAGACAGTAGGGCAAGATGGAGACAGTAGGGTAAGGTGGAGACAGCAGGGCAAGTTGGGGAAAGTAGGGCAAGATGGAGACAGTAGGGTAAGATGGGGACAGAAGGGCAAGATGCTGACAGTAGGGCAAGATGGAGACAGTAGGGTAAGATGGGGACAGTAGGCCAAGATGGAGACAGTAAGACAAGATGGAGACAGTAGAACAAGATGGAGAAAGTAGGGCAAGATGGAGATAGTAGGGCAAGATGGAGACAGTAGGGCAAGATGGGGACAGTAGAGCAGGATGGGGACAGTAGGGCAAGATGGGGAAAGTAGGGCAAGATGGAGACAGTAAGACAAGATGGTGACAGTAGAACAAGATGGAGACAGGAGGGCAAGATAGGGACAGTAGGGCAAGATGGAGACAGTAGGGCAAGATGGAGATAGTAGGGCAAGATGGGGACAGTAGGGCAAGATGGGGACAGTAGGGCAAGATGGAGACAGTAGGGCAAGATGGAGACAGTAGGGCAAAATGGAGACAGTAGGGAAAGATGCGGACAGTAGAGCAAGATGGGGACAGTAGGGCAAGATGGGGACAGTAGAGCAAGATGGGGACAGTAGGGCAAGATGGAGACAGTAGGGCAAAATGGAGACAGTAGGGAAAGATGCGGACAGTAGAGCAAGATGGGGACAGTAGGGCAAGATGGGGACAGTAGGACAAGATGGAGACAGTAGGGTAAGATGGACACAGTAGGGAGGGATGGAGAAAGTAGGGCAAGATGGAGACAGTAGGACAAGATGGGGACAGTAGGGCAAGATTGAGACAGTAGGACAAGATGGAGAAAGTAGGGCAAGATGGAGACAGTAGGGCAAGATGGAGACATTAGGGCAAGATGGAGACAGTAGGGCAAGATGGAGACAGTAGGACAAGATGGGGACAGTAGGGCAAGATGGAGACAGGAGGGCAAGATGGAGACAGTAGGGTAAGATGGGAGAGTAGGGCAAGATGGAGACAGTAAGGCAAGATGGAGACAGTAGGGAAAGATGGGGACAGTAGGACAAGATGGAGACAGTAGGGCAAGATGGGGACAGTAGGGCAAGATTGAGACAGTAAGGCAAGATGGAGACAGTAGGGAAAGATGGGGACAGTAGGACAAGATGGAGACAGTAGGACAAGATGGGGACAGTAGGGCAAGATTGAGACAGTAGGACAAGATGGAGAAAGTAGGGCAAGATGGAGACAGTAGGACAAGATGGGGACAGTAGGGCAAGATTGAGACAGTAGGACAAGATGGAGAAAGTAGGGCAAGATGGAGACAGTAGGACAAGATGGAGACAGTAAGGCAAGATGGAGACAGTAGGGAAAGATGGGGACAGTAGGACAAGATGGAGACAGTAGGACAAGATGGGGACAGTAGGGCAAGATGGAGACAGTAGGGCAAGATGGAGACAGTAGGGTAAGATGGGGACAGTAGGGCAAGATGGAGACAGTAAGGCAAGATGGAGACAGTCGGGAAAGATGGGGACAGTAGGACAAGATGGAGACAGTAGGACAAGATGGGGACAGTAGGGCAAGATTGAGACAGTAAGGCAAGATGGAGACAGTAGGGAAAGATGGGGACAGTAGGGCAAGATGGAGACAGTAGGACAAGATGGGGACAGTAGGGCAAGATTGAGACAGTAAGGCAAGATGGAGACAGTAGGGAAAGATGGGGACAGTAGGACAAGATGGAGACAGTAGGACAAGATGGGGACAGTAGGGCAAGATTGAGACAGTAGGACAAGATGGAGACAGTAGGGCAAGATGGAGACAGTAGGACAAGATGGGGACAGTAGGGCAAGATTGAGACAGTAGGACAAGATGGAGAAAGTAGGGCAAGATGGAGACAGTAGGACAAGATGGAGACAGTAAGGCAAGATGGAGACAGTAGGGAAAGATGGGGACAGTAGGACAAGATGGAGACAGTAGGACAAGATGGGGACAGTAGGGCAAGATTGAGACAGTAGGACAAGATGGAGAAAGTAGGGCAAGATGGAGACAGTAGGGCAAGATGGAGACATTAGGGCAAGATGGAGACAGTAGGGCAAGATGGAGACGGTAGGGCAAGATGGAGACAGTAGGGTAAGATGGAGACAGCAGGGCAAGATGGGACAGTAGGGCAAGATGGAGACAGTAGGGCAAGATGGAGACAGTAGGGTAAGATGGGGACAGTAGGGCAAGATGGAGACAGTAGGGTAAGATGGGGACAGTAGGGCAAGATGGAGACAGTAGGGCAAGATGGGGACAGTAGGGCAAGATGGAGACAGTAGGGCAAGATGGAGACAGTAGGGCAAGATGGGGACAGTAAGGCAAGATGGAGACAGTAGGGCTAGATGGAGACAGCAGGGCAAGATGGAGACAGTAGGGAAAGATGGGGACAGTAGGACAAGATGGAGACAGTAGGACAAGATGGGGACAGTAGGGCAAGATGGAGACAGTAGGACAAGATGGAGAAAGTAGGGCAAGATGGAGACAGTAGGGCAAGATGGAGACAGTAGGGCAAGATGGAGACAGTAGGGCAAGATGGAGACAGTAGGGTAAGATGGGGACGGTAGGGCAAGATGGAGACAGTAGGGTAAGATGGAGACAGTAGGGCAAGATGGGGACAGTAGGGCAGATGAAGACAGTAGGGCAAGATGGAGACAGTAGGGTAAGATGGGGACAGTAGGGCAAGATGGAGACAGTAGGGTAAGATATGGAAAGTAGGGCAAGATGGGGACAGTAGGACAAGATGGAGACAGTAGGGCAAGATGGGGACAGCAGGGTAAGATATGGAAAGTAGGGCAAGATGGGGACAGTAGGACAAGATGGAGACAGTAGGGCAAGATGGGGACAGTAGGACAAGATGGGGACAGTAGGGCAAGATGGGGACAGTAGGACAAGATGGGGACAGTAGGGCAAGATGGAGACAGTAGGGTAAGATGGAGACAGCAGGGCAAGATGGGGACAGTAGGGCAAGATGGAGACATTAGGGCTAGATGGAGACAGTAGGGTAAGATGGGGACAGTAGGGCAAGATGGAGACAGTAGGGTAAGATGGAGACAGCAGGGCAAGATGGAGACAGTAGGGTAAGATGGAGACAGTAGGGTAAGATGGGGACAGTAGGGCAAGATGGAGACAGTAGGGCAAGATGGGGACAGTAGGGCAAGATGGAGACAGTAGGGCAAGATGGAGACAGTAGGGCAAGATGGGGACAGTAAGGCAAGATGGAGACAGTAGGGCTAGATGGAGACAGCAGGGCAAGATGGAGACAGTAGGGGAAGATGGGGACAGTTGGACAAAATGGAGACAGTAGGACAAGATGGGGACAGTAGGGCAAGATTGAGACAGTAGGAAACGATTGAGAAAGTAGGGCAAGATAGAGACAGTAGGGCAAGATGGAGACAGTAGGGCAAGATTGAGACAGTAGGGCAAGATGGAGACAGTAGGGTAAGATGGGGACAGTAGGGCAAGATGGAGACAGTAGGGTAAGATGGAGACAGCAGGGCAAGATGGGGACAGTAGGGCAAGATGGAGACAGTAGGGCAAGATGGAGACAGTAGGGTAAGATGGGGACAGTAGGGCAAGATGGAGACAGCAGGGCAAGATATGGAAAGTAGGGCAAGATGGGGACAGTAGGGCAAGATGGAGACAGCAGGGCAAGATATGGAAAGTAGGGCAAGATGGAGACAGTAGGGTAAGATGGAGACAGCAGGGCAAGATATGGAAAGTAGGGCAAGATGGGGACAGTAGGACAAGATGGAGACAGTAGGGCAAGATGGGGACAGTAGGACAAGATGGAGACAGTAGGGCAAGATGGAGACAGTAGGGGAAGATGGGGACAGTAGGACAAGATGGAGACAATAGGGCAAGATGGGGACAGTAGGACAAGATGGAGACAGTAGGGCAAGATGGAGACAGTAGAACAAGATGGAGACAGTAGGACAAGATGGAGACAGTAGGACAAGGTGGAGACAGTAGGACAAGATGGGGACAGTAGGACAAGATGGAGACAGTAGGACAAGATGGGGACAGTAGGACAAGATGGGGACAGTAGGACAAGATGGAGACAGTAGGGCAAGATGGAGACAGTAGGGCAAGATGGGGACAGTAGGACAAGATGGGGACAGTAGTACAAGATGGGGACAGTAGGGCAAGATGGAGACAGTAGGACAAGATGGAGACAGTAGGGCAAGATGGGGACAGTAGGACAAGATGGGGACAGTAGGACAAGATGGAGACAGTAGGACAAGATGGGGACAGTAGGACAAGATGGAGACAGTAGGGCAAGATGGAGACAGTAGGGCAAGATGGGGACAGTAGGACAAGATGGGGACAGTAGGACAAGATGGGGACAGTAGGGCAAGATGGAGACAGTAGGACAAGATGGAGACAGTAGGGCAAGATGGGGACAGTAGGACAAGATGGAGACAGTAGGACAAGATGGGGACAGTAGGGCAAGATGGGGACAGTAGGGCAAGATGGAGACAGTAGGGCAAGATGGGGACAGTAGGGCAAGATGGAGACAGTAGGACAAGATGGAGACAGTAGGGCAAGATGGGGACAGTAGGACAAGATGGAGACAGTAGGACAAGATGGAGACAGTAGGACAAGATGGGGACAGTAGGGCAAGATGGGGACAGTAGGACAAGATGGGGACAGTAGGGCAAGATGGGGACAGTAGGACAAGATGGAGACAGTAGGACAAGATGGAGACAGTAGGACAAGATGGGGACAGTAGGACAAGATGGGGACAGTAGGACAAGATGGGGACAGTAGGACAAGATGGAGACAGTAGGACAAGATGGAGACAGTAGGACAAGATGGGGACAGTAGGACAAGATGGGGACAGTAGGGCAAGATGGGGACAGTAGGACAAGATGGAGACAGTAGGACAAGATGGAGACAGTAGGACAAGATGGGGACAGTAGGACAAGATGGGGACAGTAGGACAAGATGGGGACAGTAGGGCAAGATGGGGACAGTAGGACAAGATGGAGACAGTAGGACAAGATGGAGACAGTAGGACAAGATGGGGACAGTAGGACAAGATGGGGACAGTAGGGGAAGATATTGGTTAATAGGGTTTAGTTGTCACAATGCAGAGAAACATTTCCAAGTTACAAAACCCTGAGGCGCTTTAGTACATAGCAGGATCCTGGCACTGAGGGGTTAAAGATTTTCCCAACTTTTTAAATCAAATAAAATATTTTCACTCATGGAGGAAACACCATTTTTAGTGGCCCCTGAATATCACTGAAGGATGGGTATCATTGCCCCCGGGGGTCCGGCCTGACACCTCCAGTACAGATCGGGTCAGCCCCCCAGTACAGACTGGGCAGCCCCCCAGTACAGACCGGGTCAGCCCCCCAGTACAGACTGGGCAGCCCCCCAGTACAGATCGGGTCAGCCCCCCAGTACAGACTGGGCAGCCCCCCAGTACAGATCGGGTCAGCCCCCCAGTACAGACTGGGCAGCCCCCCAGTACAGATCGGGTCAGCCCCCCAGTACAGATTGGGTCAGCCCCCCAGTACAGACCGGGTCAGCCCCCCAGTACAGATTGGGTCAGCCCCCCAGTACAGACCGGGCAGCCCCCCAGTACAGACCGGGCAGCCCCCCAGTACAGACCGGGCAGCCCCCCAGTACAGACCGGGCAGCCCCCCAGTACAGACCGGGCCAGCGCCTGTTGTTGCAGACTGTCCCGGTGTCAGTAAAGGTTCTAATCAGCGTGACATTTCAGTCCCAGCCTTGGTCTCTCTGCGAGTCACTGGCCTTGGGGACCAAGGTTCCCCCGATAACACAATTAAAAGCACTTTGTTAATTTTCCTTCGTTATCATCTAACGAGAGACTGAGACTGCCGAGTGCATCATCGCTGGGCCCAGCGGCCCCCACACGGGACATTATGTCTGAGCCTCTCACTAGTCACAACCTCCGGCCCGACCCACTCCCATGTTCCCCTGACCCCACGGGTCCCCCATACTGGGACTGAGCCCCCGACACTTCCCCAATAGAGAGTCAGCCCCTTAGCCAAGGGGACCCGACCCACTCCCAGGTTCCCCTGACCCCACGGGCCCCCCATACTGGGACTGAGCCCCCGACACTTCCCCAATAGAGAGTCAGCCCCTTAGCCAAGGGGACCCGACCTACTCCCAGGTCCCACTCACTGACCCCACAGGTCCCGCCATACTGGGACTGAGCCCCCGACACTTCCCCATTAGAGAGTCAGCCCCTTAGCCAAGGGGACCCGACCTACTCCCAGGTCCCACTCACTGACCCCACGGGTCCCCCATACTGGGACTGAGCCCCCGACACTTCCCCATTAGAGAGTCAGCCCCTTAGCCAAGGGGACCCGACCTACTCCCAGGTCCCACTCACTGACCCCACGGGTCCCCCATACTGGGACTGAGCCCCCGACACTTCCCCAATAGAGAGTCAGCCCCTGTAGCCCCTGTAAGAGAGAGAGGGAACTGCTGGGGGGGTAACTATGAGAAGAGAGAGAGGGAACTGCTGGGGGGGCTGTAACTATGAGAAGAGAGAGAGGGAACTGCTGGGGGGGGGTAACTATGAGAAGAGAGAGAGGGAACTGCTGGGGGGGGTAACTATGAGAAGAGAGAGAGGGAACTGCTGGGGGGGTAACTATGAGAAGAGAGAGAGGGAACTGCTGGGGGGGTAATTATGAGAAGAGAGAGAGGGAACTGCTGGGGGGTAACTATGAGAAGAGAGAGAGGGAACTGCTGGGGGGGGGGTAACTATGAGAAGAGAGAGAGGGAACTGCTGGGGGGGTAACTATGAGAAGAGAGAGAGGGAACTGCTGGGGGGGGTAACTATGAGAAGAGAGAGAGGGAACTGCTGGGGGGGGGTAACTATGAGAAGAGAGAGAGGGAACTGCTGGGGGGGTAACTATGAGAAGAGAGAGAGGGAACTGCTGGGGGGTAACTATGAGAAGAGAGAGAGGGAACTGCTGGGGGGTAACTATGAGAAGAGAGAGAGGGAACTGCTGGGGGGGGTAACTATGAGAAGAGAGAGAGGGAACTGCTGGGGGGTAATTATGAGAAGAGAAAGAGGGAACTGCTGGGGGGGGTAACTATGAGAAGAGAGAGAGGGAACTGCTGGGGGGGTAACTATGAGAAGAGAGAGAGGGAACTGCTGGGGGGGTAACTATGAGAAGAGAGAGAGGGAACTGCTGGGGGGGGTAACTATGAGAAGAGAGAGAGGGAACTGCTGGGGGGGGTAACTATGAGAAGAGAGAGAGGGAACTGCTGGGGGGTAACTATGAGAAGAGAGAGAGGGAACTGCTGGGGGGGGGTAACTATGAGAAGAGAGAGAGGGAACTGCTGGGGGGTAACTATGAGAACAGAGAGAGGGAACTGCTGGGGGGGTAACTATGAGAAGAGAGAGAGGGAACTGCTGGGGGGTAACTATGAGAAGAGAGAGAGGGAACTGCTGGGGGGGTAACTATGAGAAGAGAGAGAGGGAACTGCTGGGGGGGTAACTATGAGAAGAGAGAGAGGGAACTGCTGGGGGGGTAACTATGAGAAGAGAGAGAGGGAACTGCTGGGGGGCCGGGGGGTAACTATGAGAAGAGAGAGAGGGAACTGCTGGGGGGGTAACTATGAGAAGAGAGAGAGGGGAACTGCTGGGGGGTAACTATGAGAAGAGAGAGAGGGAACTGCTGGGGGGGTAACTATGAGAAGAGAGAGAGGGAACTGCTGGGGGGGGGTAACTATGAGAAGAGAGAGGGGAACTGCTGGGGGGGTAACTATGAGAAGAGAGAGAGGGAACTGCTGGGGGGGGGTAACTATGAGAAGAGAGAGAGGGAACTGCTGGGGGGGTAACTATGAGAAGAGAGAGAGGGAACTGCTGGGGGGGGTAACTATGAGAAGAGAGAGAGGGAACTGCTGGGGGGGGTAACTATGAGAAGAGAGAGAGGGAACTGCTGGGGGGGTAACTATGAGAAGAGAGAGAGGGAACTGCTGGGGGGGGGGTAACTATGAGAAGAGAGAGAGGGAACTGCTTGGGGGGGAGAGAGAGGGAACTGCTGGGGGGGGGTAACTATGAGAAGAGAGAGAGGGAACTGCTGGGGGGGTAACTATGAGAAGAGAGAGAGGGAACTGCTGGGGGGGGGTAACTATGAGAAGAGAGAGAGGGAACTGCTGGGGGGTAACTATGAGAAGAGAGAGAGGGAACTGCTGGGGGGTAATTATGAGAAGAGAGAGAGGGAACTGCTGGGGGGGTAACTATGAGAAGAGAGAGAGGGAACTGCTGTGGGGGTAACTATGAGAAGAGAGAGAGGGAACTGCTGGGGGGTAACTATGAGAAGAGAGAGAGGGAACTGCTGGGGGGGTAACTATGAGAAGAGAAAGAGGGAACTGCTGGGGGGGGGTAACTATGAGAAGAGAGAGAGGGAACTGCTGGGGGGGGTAACTATGAGAAGAGAGAGAGGGAACTGCTGGGGGGGTAACTATGAGAAGAGAGAGAGGGAACTGCTGGGGGGGTAACTATGAGAAGAGAGAGAGGGAACTGCTGGGGGTAATTATGAGAAGAGAAAGAGGGAACTGCTGGGGGGTAACTATGAGAAGAGAGAGAGGGAACTGCTGGGGGGGTAACTATGAGAAGAGAGAGAGGGAACTGCTGCGGGGGTAACTATGAGAAGAGAGAGAGGGAACTGCTGGGGGGTAACTATGAGAAGAGAGAGAGGGAACTGCTGGGGGGTAACTATGAGAAGAGAGAGAGGGAACTGCTGGGGGGGTAACTATGAGAAGAGAGAGAGGGAACTGCTGGGGGGGTAACTATGAGAAGAGAGAGAGGGGAACTGCTGGGGGGGTAAACTATGAGAAGAGAGAGAGGGAACTGCTGGGGGGGTAACTATGAGAAGAGAGAGAGGGAACTGCTGGGGGGGTAACTATGAGAAAGAGAGAGGGAACTGCTGGGGGGGTAACTATGAGAAGAGAGAGAGGGAACTGCTGGGGGGGTAACTATGAGAAGAGAGAGAGGGAACTGCTGGGGGGGTAACTATGAGAAGAGAGAGAGGGAACTGCTGGGGGGGGTAACTATGAGAAGAGAGAGAGGGAACTGCTGGGGGGTAACTATGAGAAGAGAGAGAGGGAACTGCTGGGGGGGTAACTATGAGAAGAGAGAGAGGGAACTGCTGGGGGTAACTATGAGAAGAGAGAGAGGGAACTGCTGGGGGGGTAACTATGAGAAGAGAGAGAGGGAACTGCTGGGGGGGTAACTATGAGAAGAGAGAGAGGGAACTGCTGGGGGGGTAACTATGAGAAGAGAGAGAGGGAACTGCTGGGGGGGTAACTATGAGAAGAGAGAGAGGGAACTGCTGGGGGGGTAACTATGAGAAGAGAGAGAGGGAACTGCTGGGGGGGTAACTATGAGAAGAGAGAGAGGGAACTGCTGGGGGGGTAACTATGAGAAGAGAGAGAGGGAACTGCTGGGGGTAACTATGAGAAGAGAGAGAGGGAACTGCTGGGGGGTAACTATGAGAAGAGAGAGAGGGAACTGCTGGGGGGTAACTATGAGAAGAGAGAGAGGGAACTGCTGGGGGGGTAAACTATGAGAAGAGAGAGAGGGGAACTGCTGGGGGGGGGTAACTATGAGAAGAGAGAGAGGGAACTGCTGGGGGGGGTAACTATGAGAAGAGAGAGAGGGAACTGCTGGGGGGTAACTATGAGAAGAGAGAGAGGGAACTGCTGGGGGGGTAACTATGAGAAGAGAGAGAGGGAACTGCTGGGGGGGGTAAACTATGAGAAGAGAGAGAGGGAACTGCTGGGGGGGTAACTATGAGAAGAGAGAGAGGGAACTGCTGGGGGGGTAACTATGAGAAGAGAGAGAGGGAACTGCTGGGGGGGGGTAACTATGAGAAGAGAGAGAGGGAACTGCTGGGGGGGGTAACTATGAGAAGAGAGAGAGGGAACTGCTGGGGGGGTAACTATGAGAAGAGAGAGAGGGAACTGCTGGGGGGGGGGTAACTATGAGAAGAGAGAGAGGGAACTGCTGGGGGGTAACTATGAGAAGAGAGAGATATTTAAATAACGTTGGGGTTCAGGGATTAGGATTATGGGAGTTGGGGGTAACCGGAGTGGATTCAGGTCTGGAATTGGATTGAAGCTGTTGCCCCGCCCATTCTGTACCGTCTCCCCCCGGCCTAAATAAGTCAGGGTCCATTGGCCTAAAGCTTTTCCAGTCAACCAATCAAATTTTTGCCATCCTTATTCCTCCTGCAGTTAGCTAAGCACTGATTCGCTGCTCGGTGAGAATCTAACGACTCATTGAGAAGTGCAATGTACAACAAATGTGGGTGTGGTCTTTATCAGTAGGTGTGGCCACAGCAAGGTTCTCTCCCTCAGGGGTTAATATTCTGCAGTTCAGTTATTTACAGTTCAGTCTCCGTGATCATAAATCCTTATTGGTTCTTTCTTACATGGAAGCTGCAGCCAATCACCAATCTGCTATGTTTTAAATCAAAAATGTGCTCATAGTCTCCCCCCCCCCCATAATAATGTTATTCTCATTTCTGGGGGTTCTATATCCTTGTTTCAGTCTAAAAGCCCATGTATTTTCCCTTCATTCCGTAACTTGCCAAACCGCATGTCATGCATTCCTCTGCGCGGGTCCCTCTCCTGCACCGAGACTTTCTCTGCAGTCTCAGCAGTCTCAGCAGTCTCAGCAGTCTCAGCCATCTCAGCAGTCTCAGCCGTCTCAGCAGTCTCAGCAGTCTCAGCAGTCTCAGCAGTCTCAGCCGTCTCAGCCGTCTCAGCAGTCTCAGCCGTCTCAGCCGTCTCAGCAGTCTCAGCAGTCTGTGCATTAAATCTGGGATATTCCATTTATTTGTATTCTTTTATCTATATAGATATGTCAGTCAGTAAGGGAGGAACTAAAGCATCAGATCCAGCAACTGGGGGTGCAGGAGTATTGGGGGGCCAGTGGGGTCCCTGACTGATGTACAATATATGTGTGAGATACAGATCATTATCCCCAAGGTTTGGGGGTGCAGGAGTATAGGGGGGGCCAGTGGGGTCCCTGACTGATGTACAATATATGTGTGAGATACAGATCATTATCCCCAAGGTTTGGGGGTGCAGGAGTATTGGGGGGCCAGTGGGGTCCCTGACTGATGTACAATATATGTGTGAGATACAGATCATTATCCCCAAGGTTTGGAGGTGCAGGAGTATAGGGGGGCCAGTGGGGTCCCTGACTGATGTACAATATATGTGTGAGATACAGATCATTATCCCCAAGGTTTGGAGGTGCAGGAGTATAGGGGGGCCAGTGGGGTCCCTGACTGATGTACAATATATGTGTGAGATACAGATCATTATCCCCAAGGTTTGGGGGCGCAGGAGTATAGGGGGACCAGTGGGGTCCCTGACTGATGTACAATATATGTGTGAGATACAGATCATTATCCCCAAGGTTTGGGGGTGCAGGAGTATAGGGGGGCCAGTGGGGTCCCTGACTGATGTACAATATATGTGTGAGATACAGATCATTATCCCCAAGGTTTGGGGGTGCAGGAGTATAGGGGGGCCAGTGGGGTCCCTGACTGATGTACAATATATGTGTGAGATACAGATCATTATCCCCAAGGTTTGGGGGCGCAGGAGTATAGGGGGACCAGTGGGGTCCCTGACTGATGTACAATATATGTGTGAGATACAGATCATTATCCCCAAGGTTTGGGGGTGCAGGAGTATAGGGGGGCCAGTGGGGTCCCTGACTGATGTACAATATATGTGTGAGATACAGATCATTATCCCCAAGGTTTGGGGGTGCAGGAGTATAGGGGGGCCAGTGGGGTCCCTGACTGATGTACAATATATGTGTGAGATACAGATCATTATCCCCAAGGTTTGGGGGTGCAGGAGTATAGGGGGGCCAGTGGGGTCCCTGACTGATGTACAATATATGTGTGAGATACAGATCATTATCCCCAAGGTTTGGGGGTGCAGGAGTATAGGGCCCCCCCTCGCTATTTCTATGTTGGGTTTTGCTGTACGAGAGCCGGTTGGGCAGGTTGGGTAGTTCAGATAGGTTGGGCAGGTTGGGTAGTTCAGATAGGTTGGGCAGGTTGGGTAGTTTAGATAGGTTGGGCAGGTTGGGTAGTTTAGATAGGTTGGGCAGGTTGGGTAGTTCAGATAGGTTGGGCAGGTTGGGTAGTTTAGATAGGTTGGGCAGGTTGGATAGTTTAGATAGGTTGGGCAGGTTGGGTAGTTCAGATAGGTTGGGCAGGTTGGGTAGTTCAGATAGGTTGGGCAGGTTGGATAGTTTAGATAGGTTGGGCAGGTTGGGTAGTTTAGATAGGTTGGGTAGTTCAGATAGGTTGGGCAGGTTGGGTAGTTCAGATAGGTTGGGCAGGTTGGGTAGTTTAGATAGGTTGGGCAGGTTGGATAGTTTAGATAGGTTGGGCAGGTTGGATAGTTTAGATAGGTTGGGCAGGTTGGGTAGTTTAGATAGGTTGGGCAGGTTGGGTAGTTCAGATAGGTTGGGCAGGTTGGATAGTTCAGATAGGTTGGGCAGGTTGGGTAGTTCAGATAGGTTGGGCAGGTTGGGTAGTTTAAATAGGTTGGGCAGGTTGGATAGTTTAGATAGGTTGGGCAGGTTGGATAGTTTAGATAGGTTGGGCAGGTTGGGTAGTTCAGATAGGTTGGGCAGGTTGGGTAGTTTAGATAGGTTGGGCAGGTTGGGTAGTTTAGATAGGTTGGGCAGGTTGGATAGTTTAGATAGGTTGGGCAGGGTGGATAGTTTAGATAGGTTGGGCAGGTTGGGTAGTTTAGATAGGTTGGGCAGGTTGATTAGTTCAGATAGGTTGGGCAGGTTGGGTAGTTTAGATAGGTTGGGCAGGTTGGGTAGTTCAGATAGGTTGGGCAGGTTGGATAGTTCAGATAGGTTGGGCAGGTTGGGTAGTTCAGATAGGTTGGGCAGGTTGATTAGTTCAGATAGGTTGGGCAGGTTGGATAGTTCAGATAGGTTGGGCAGGTTGGGTAGTTTAGATAGGTTGGGCAGGTTGGGTAGTTTAGATAGGTTGGGCAGGTTGATTAGTTCAGATAGGTTGGGCAGGTTGGATAGTTCAGATAGGTTGGGCAGGTTGGGTAGTTTAGATAGGTTGGGCAGGTTGATTAGTTCAGATAGGTTGGGCAGGTTGGATAGTTCAGATAGGTTGGGCAGGTTGGGTAGTTTAGATAGGTTGGGCAGGTTGGGTAGTTTAGATAGGTTGGGCAGGTTGGGTAGTTTAGATAGGTTGGGCAGGTTGGGTAGTTTAGATAGGTTGGGCAGGTTGGGTAGTTTAGATAGGTTGGGCAGGTTGGATAGTTCAGATAGGTTGGGCAGGTTGGGTAGTTTAGATAGGTTGGGCAGGTTGGGTAGTTTAGATAAGGCAGGTTGGATAGTTTAGATAGGTTGGGCAGGTTGGGTAGTTCAGATAGGTTGGGCTGGTTGGGTAGTTTAGATAGGTTGGGCAGGTTGGATAGTTTAGATAGGTTGGGCAGGTTGGGTAGTTTAGATAAGGCAGGTTGGATAGTTTAGATAGGTTGGGCAGGTTGGATAGTTTAGATAGGTTGGGCAGGTTGGGTAGTTTAGATAAGGCAGGTTGGATAAGTTGGGCAGGTTGGATAAGTTGGGCAGGTTGGATAAGTTGGGCAGGTTGGACACAGTGGCTCAGACCCAGCGCTAATTTGCGGGTAACCATACAGCACCCCCCCCACATTGCTTATGGGTGATACAGGGTCTCAGATGTAAGTTAGAGGCAACACAGTTTGGCTGGGGGGGAGTCAGCAGTCTGACCCAAGTGCCACATTCAGGGAGGAAACATTTTGCTGGGGCCCCTTCCTGGTGCACAATGTGGGGGTTCCTGACTCGGCACTTTCTCAGGATTTTACATAGAGAACAAGGTAGAAATTCCAGCAATGTTCCGAGGTGCAGTGTCATGTAGTTACGCAAGATCGTCATGTTCCACCAAGGGAACTGCACTGAACTCTTTGTCCATTTCTCATTGTCACGTGACCCTGGTGTTTCTGCCACTTACTCTGCCCCATTTATGGGCTGGGGGGGCTGTTTGTGCCTCTGGGTACTGGGAATGCCAGGGGGGCTGTAAGGTGCCACAGACAGTCACTATTTATTGGGCTGGGGGGGTGTTTGTGCCTCTGGGTACTGGGAATGCCGGGGGGGCTGTAAGGTGCCACAGACAGTCACTATTTATTGGGCTGGGGGGGCTGTTTGTGCCTCTGGGTACTGGGAATGCCAGGGGGGCTGTAAGGTGCCACAGACAGTCACTATTTATTGGGCTGGGGGGGGGGCTGTTTGTGCCTCTGGGTACTGGAATGCCAGGGGGGCTGTAAGGTGCCACAGACAGTCACTATTTATTGGGGCTGGGGGGGTGTTTGTGCCTCTGGGTACTGGGAATGCCGGGGGGGCTGTAAGGTGCCACAGACAGTCACTATTTATTGGGCTGGGGGGCTGTTTGTGCCTCTGGGTACTGGGAATGCCAGGGGGGCTGTAAGGTGCCACAGACAGTCACTATTTATTGGGCTGGGGGGGTGTTTGTGCCTCTGGGTACTGGGAATGCCGGGGGGGCTGTAAGTTGCCACAGACAGTCACTATTTATTGGGCTGGGGGGGGCTGTTTGTGCCTCTGGGTACTGGGAATGCCAGGGGGGCTGTAAGGTGCCACAGACAGTCACTATTTATTGGGCTGGGGGGGTGTTTGTGCCTCTGGGTACTGGGAATGCCGGGGGGGCTGTAAGGTGCCACAGACAGTCACTATTTATTGGGCTGGGGGGGCTGTTTGTGCCTCTGGGTACTGGGAATGCCAGGGGGGCTGTAAGGTGCCACAGACAGTCACTATTTATTGGGCTGGGGGGGCTGTTTGTGCCTCTGGGTACTGGGAATGCCAGGGGGGCTGTAAGGTGCCACAGACAGTCACTATTTATTGGGCTGGGGGGGGGGCTGTTTGTGCCTCTGGGTACTGGGAATGCCAGGGGGGCTGTAAGGTGCCACAGACAGTCACTATTTATTGGGCTGGGGGGGGTGTTTGTGCCTCTGGGTACTGGGAATGCCGGGGGGGCTGTAAGGTGCCACAGACAGTCACTATTTATTGGGCTGGGGGGGCTGTTTGTGCCTCTGGGTACTGGGAATGCCAGGGGGGCTGTAAGGTGCCACAGACAGTCACTATTTATTGGGCTGGGGGGGGGGCTGTTTGTGCCTCTGGGTACTGGGAATGCCAGGGGGGCTGTAAGGTGCCACAGACAGTCACTATTTATTGGGCTGGGGGGGCTGTTTGTGCCTCTGGGTACTGGGAATGCCGGGGGGGCTGTAAGGTGCCACAGACAGTCACTATTTATTGGGCTGGGGGGGGGGCTGTTTGTGCCTCTGGGTACTGGGAATGCCAGGGGGCTGTAAGGTGCCACAGACAGTCACTATTTATTGGGCTGGGGGGGGGCTGTTTGTGCCTCTGGGTACTGGGAATGCCAGGGGGGCTGTAAGGTGCCACAGACAGTCACTATTTATTGGGCTGGGGGGGGGGCTGTTTGTGCCTCTGGGTACTGGGGATGCCGGGGGGGCTGTAAGGTGCCACAGACAGTCACTATTTATTGGGCTGGGGGGGGGCTGTTTGTGCCTCTGGGTACTGGGAATGCCAGGGGGGCTGTAAGGTGCCACAGACAGTCACTATTTATTGGGCTGGGGGGCTGTTTGTGCCTCTGGGTACTGGGAATGCCAGGGGGGCTGTAAGGTGCCACAGACAGTCACTATTTATTGGGCTGGGGGGGCTGTTTGTGCCTCTGGGTACTGGGAATGCCGGGGGGCTGTAAGGTGCCACAGACAGTCACTATTTATTGGGCTGGGGGGGGGGGGCTGTTTGTGCCTCTGGGTACTGGGAATGCCGGGGGGCTGTAAGGTGCCATAGACAGTCACTATTTATTGGGCTGGGGGGGGGGGCTGTTTGTGCCTCTGGGTACTGGGCCAAAGCCAACACTGCCCCTGACACCCCCATACACTACTCGCTCTTAGCTCCCCTTGTTCCCTGCCGGACCCCCATCCCCAGTGCTATGAACAGAGGGCTCAGCGGGGTGGGATTGGACAGGGGGATTTGCCCAGTGGAATTGTACCCCCTTCAGTTACCCCCAAGAATCATCCTACCCTTCCCACCCTGTGCTGAATGGTCGTTACATGAAATGGGAATTAATTAACTAATATCTAATTAATAATGCCCCTTGTGTAGGGCAACTACCCAGCATTGCCCCCCCCCCCCTTTGCCTTTCTCCCAGTGGTTCCACCTACTATACACTGGGGTTCTGCCCCTGTCCCCAGTCTGGACATATCAAGTGGTTTAGCCCAACTGGGGATCTTTTCTGGGCACCCAATAGGGCTCCAAGCTTCCGCCATCCATATTGGATTAATCCATTTGTTTCCAAATAAATTCCGAGAGAGAGTTTAAACCCCCCCAGTCAGTAGGATCAGGGGGTCAATGAGGTACAGATGGGAGTAGTTTAGCAGCCAATCCAAGAACAGATCCAGAAACCAATCAGATCTCCTGCTGGGAGTGGCCAGAGAAGGCCATTGGCTCTTGCTTTATATTGGGCTTGTGGGGGGTCATTAGTGGCTAATTTGACCCTCAGTGCAGGGGTGTGCGGTGCTACTGGGGCAGATATTGGCTGCCAAGGTGTTTTAATCTATTGCCCCCAGCAATACTGGAGCCTCAACCAATCCACGCCCCCCCCCAGAATAATCCATAATTGTTGAGAAAATGTCAGTTTCCTGCAAAAAGACACAAAATCTGTGCGGATTGTTCCGGGGAAATTCCAGGATTCGGTGGAACAAAGGAGAACTGGCCTATCGAGTCCATGGATTTATTATTTATTCTGTATATTGATTCCCTTCGCTGTATCAGGGCAATAAAGCCTGTCAGTCTGGGGCAGCCCTGGGGGGGCAACTAATGAATGTTCCCTCATACCCCCTTATTAGTAAAATACCAAGGCCCCCCCCCCCCCCGGGGTGCGCCCAATTCATGCCAGTTGGGCACAGATACTATTGGCAGAGAAATGAGGCTTCTCCTGCCCAATTTACTAACGGGCCCCAGGGGCAAAATATCTGGGCAAACTGGTGAATATTGTGCAGTTGCACCAAAGTGTCGCCCTGTGTGTAACTAGGGGGCAAGTTGCTCTGGGGGGCCCCGGGGGGGGGGGGGTAAGAATACAGATGCACAATCATAGTGATAGGTGTGTCGCCCTGTGTGTAACTAGGGGGCAAGTTGCTCTGGGGGGCCCGGGGGGGGGTAAGAATACAGATGCACAATCATAGTGATAGGTGTGTTGCCCTGTGTGTAACTAGGGGGCAAGTTGCTCTGGGGGGCCCCGGGGGGGGTAAGAATACAGATGCACAATCATAGTGATAGGTGTGTTGCCCTGTGTGTAACTAGGGGGCAAGTTGCTCTGGGGGGCCCCGGGGGGGTAAGAATACAGATGCACAATCATAGTGACAGGTGTGTTGCCCTGTGTGTAACTAGGGGGCAAGTTGCTCTGGGGGGCCCCGGGGGGGTAAGAATACAGATGCACAATCATAGTGATAGGTGTGTTGCCCTGTGTGTAACTAGGGGGCAAGTTGCTCTGGGGGGCCCCGGGGGGGTAAGAATACAGATGCACAATCATAGTGATAGGTGTGTTGCCCTGTGTGTAACTAGGGGGCAAGTTGCTCTGGGGGGCCCCGGGGGGGTAAGAATACAGATGCACAATCATAGTGACAGGTGTGTTGCCCTGTGTGTAACTAGGGGGCAAGTTGCTCTGGGGGGCCCCGGGGGGGTAAGAATACAGATGCACAATCATAGTGACAGGTGTGTTGCCCTGTGTGTAACTAGGGGGCAAGTTGCTCTGGGGGGCCCCGGGGGGGTAAGAATACAGATGCACAATCATAGTGACAGGTGTGTTGCCCTGTGTGTAACTAGGGGGCAAGTTGCTCTGGGGGGCCCCGGGGGGGTAAGAATACAGATGCACAATCATAGTGACAGGCAGCATTTGCCCCCAGTGACCCGCCTGTTGCATCACAGTTGCGCTTCTCTGGAGCCGCAGTCGCAGTTTGTCGGTGACTTTCTCTTCCAGTTCAAAGTCTGATCGTGATCCGAGAACTGATAACTCGCCCAAGGGAACCGCCGCCCAACTGGTTCTGAACTCGGCTGCCCTGGGACCCAGCATTATACCAGTCAGTATAATACCAGTATAGGTGCCAGTCAGTATAATACCAGTATAGGTGCCAGTCAGTATAATACCACTATAGGTGCCAGTCGGTATAATACCAGTATAGGTGCCAGTCGGTATAATACCAGTATAGGTGCCAGTCGGTATAATACCAGTATAGGTGCCAGTCGGTATAATACCAGTATAGGTGCCAGTCAGTAAATACCAGTCAGTATAATACCAGTATAGGTGCCAGTCAGTATAATACCAGTATAGGTGCCAGTCGGTATAATACCAGTATAGGTGCCAGTCGGTATAATACCAGTATAGCTGCCAGTCAGTAAATACCAGTCAGTATAATACCAGTATAGGTGCCAGTCAGTAAATACCAGTCAGTATAATACCAGTATAGGTGCCAGTCAGTATAATACCAGTATAGGTGCCAGTCAGTATAATACCAGTATAGGTGCCAGTCAGTAAATACCAGTCAGTATAATACCAGTGTAGGTGCCAGTCAGTATAATACCAGTATAGGTGCCAGTCAGTAAATACCAGTCAGTATAATACCAGTATAGGTACCAGTCAGTATAATACCAGTATAGGTGCCAGTCAGTATAATACCAGTATAGGTGCCAGTCGGTATAATACCAGTATAGGTGCCAGTCAGTATAATACCAGTATAGGTGCCAGTCGGTATAATACCAGTATAGGTGCCAGTCGGTATAATACCAGTATAGATGCCAGTCGGTATAATACCAGTATAGGTGCCAGCCGGTATAATACCAGTATAGGTGCCAGTCAGTATAATACCAGTATAGGTGCCAGTTGGTATAATACCAGTATAGGTGCCAGTCGGTATAATACCAGTATAGGTGCCAGTCGGTATAATACCAGTATAGGTGCCAGTCGGTATAATACCAGTATAGGTGCCAGTCAGTAAATACCAGTATAGGTGCCAGTCAGTATAATACCAGTATAGGTGCCAGTCGGTATAATACCAGTATAGGTGCCAGTCAGTAAATACCAGTATAGGTGCCAGTCAGTATAATACCAGTATAGGTGCCAGTCGATATAATACCAGTATAGGTGCCAGTCAGTAAATACCAGTCAGTATAATACCAGTATAGGTGCCAGTCAGTAAATACCAGTCAGTATAATACCAGTATAGGTGCCAGTCAGTATAATACCAGTATAGGTGCCAGTCAGTATAATACCAGTATAGGTGCCAGTCGGTATAATACCAGTATAGGTGCCAGTCGGTATACCAGTATAGGTGCCAGTCAGTATAATACCAGTATAGGTGCCAGTCAGTATAATACCAGTATAGGTGCCAGTCGATATAATACCAGTATAGGTGCCAGTCAGTAAATACCAGTCAGTATAATACCAGTATAGGTGCCAGTCAGTAAATACCAGTCAGTATAATACCAGTATAGGTGCCAGTCGGTATAATACCAGTATAGGTGCCAGTCAGTATAATACCAGTATAGGTGCCAGTCGATATAATACCAGTATAGGTGCCAGTCAGTAAATACCAGTCAGTATAATACCAGTATAGGTGCCAGTCAGTAAATACCAGTATAGGTGCCAGTCAGTATAATACCAGTATAGGTGCCAGTCGATATAATACCAGTATAGGTGCCAGTCAGTAAATACCAGTCAGTATAATACCAGTATAGGTGCCAGTCAGTAAATACCAGTCAGTATAATACCAGTATAGGTGCCAGTCGGTATAATACCAGTATAGGTGCCAGTCAGTATAATACCAGTATAGGTGCCAGTCAGTAAATACCAGTCAGTATAATACCAGTATAGGTGTCAGTCAGTAAATACCAGTCAGTATAATACCAGTATAGGTGCCAGTCAGTATAATACCAGTATAGGTGCCAGTCAGTATAATACCAGTATAGGTGCCAGTCGGTATAATACCAGTATAGGTGCCAGTCGGTATACCAGTATAGGTGCCAGTCAGTATAATACCAGTATAGGTGCCAGTCAGTATAATACCAGTATAGGTGCCAGTCGGTATAATACCAGTATAGGTGCCAGTCGGTATAATACCAGTATAGGTGCCAGTCAGTATAATACCAGTATAGGTGCCAGTCGGTATAATACCAGTATAGGTGCCAGTCGGTATAATACCAGTATAGGTGCCAGTCAGTATAATACCAGTATAGGTGCCAGTCGGTATAATACCAGTATAGGTGCCAGTCGGTATAATACCAGTATAGGTGCCAGTCAGTATAATACCAGTATAGGTGCCAGTCAGTATAATACCAGTATAGGTGCCAGTCAGTATAATACCAGTATAGGTGCCAGTCAGTACCAGTCTCACTGTTCCTATTGGATCCCAATAAAGTATCAGCAGGAAGATTCCAGTCGCTCCAATTGAGAATGAGCGAGTGAAGCGCAGTACTAGAAGTGGCCGGTAGGTGGGGCGCCTGAATCACGGTCCCATTCAGTGGGCAATAGACAATAAAGCAGTTCCAATGAGGGGTGTCGGGGCTCAGTAGATGGGGGGCAGCACTATGGGGGATACGGGTGGGAGACTGGGAGTGAGGAGCTGAGGAGCCAGAGGAGATCTGGGCAGGAGAAGAGCAGAGACAGTGGGAGGAGCCAAGGGAGGCAGAGGGGCGTGACCGAGTGAGTGAGAGTAAGAGACAGTGAGAGAAGTGAGACAGAGCGATCTGAGCTCTAAACGAGTAGTAACAGCGGCACCAACTACTCCCTGCAACTAACTACTCCCTGCAACTAACTACTCCCTGCAACACCAACTACTCCCTGCAACACCAACTACTCCCTGCAACACCAACTACTCCCTGCAGAACCAACTACTCCCTGCAGAACCAACTACTCCCTGCAACTAACTACTCCCTGCAGAACCAACTACTCCCTGCAGAACCAACTACTCCCTGCAACTACTCCCTGCAACTACTCCCTGCAACTACTCCCTGCAGAACCGACACAGTGACTGCTTTTTACTCTGGTCCAGAGACTGCACAAACCCCCGGAGACTGCACAAACCCCCGGAGACTGCACAAACCCCCGGAGACTGCTCCCAGGACAGGGCTGGCACTTGGGCACCACTGGCATTGCGGCCCCGCAGGATAATTGTGTCCCTGACTGGATCCGCCTCCCGGCAGAGCTGGCACATGGCAGACTGAGCACCTTGGGATCATAACTACCAGAGGGCACTTTGTGACAGTCCGGGGGAGGAGTCGGGGGATCGGGGAGTCAGGTGAGTCGGGAGACCGCTCTCTCTCTCTGGTTCAGACCTTAAGCCATTGTAGCCTGCAGCGGCTTGGGATGGGGTGCGTTTGTATTGGGGTGCTGCTAGGTCTCAGCCACACTCTATTGTATTTGTATCAATGTTATAACAAGTTTCAGTATTGGGGTATCAGAGTGATACTACTGGGGTGTCAGTGATAGTATTGGGGTGTCATTGTGATACTACTGGGGTATCAGTGTGATACTAATGGGGTGCCAGTGTGATAGTATCAGGGTGTCAGTGTGATAGTATTGGGGTGCCAGTGTGATAGTATTGGGGTGCCAGTGTGATAGTATCAGGGTGTCAGTGTGATAGTATTGGGGTGTCATTGTGATACTATGGGAGTGTGTGATGTAGTTTTGCTGTTGGTGGAATTAGTACTGGGGTGTCAGTGTGACAGTATTGGGGTATCAGGGTGATACAGTTGTGGTACCATAGGATAGTATTGGGGTGTGACATACAGGGGTACTGGTCAATAAGGATGTGGTGCTGTTGGGGCGCTGGCTAATATAGTTGTGTTGGTATTAGGGGATCAGTATTAGGAGGCTAATGGACATGTTGGGGTTCTGATGGATATCTGGGTACAGTATTGGGGTAATGGCTGATATAGCTGTATTGCTGCTGGTAGATCTGGGTGCTGGGGTGCTGCTGGGTGCTGCTGGGTGCAGATAGCATACAGTATAAGGTTGGTCCCGGGGGCGTACAGCGGGGGTACAGATTAATATGGGGTATCAATATGGGGTACTGATTGATACAGAGGTGCAGTTTCGGGGGGTGATATGGGCTGCAGAGTGTTCTACTGAGGGGGCCAGTTCCCCGGTCTATCGATTGCAGGAGCTGCCATTGTGCTGTTGCTCTGTATGATTCCTGGGGGGAATGTGGCACAGCGAGGGCAGGGCAGGGGCAGATACTGGCAAATGACTGGCGGCAGAGTGCCCACTGTGCCCTGTAGCTTTCATACCCACCTCTGAGGGGCAATTGCCAATAATGCACCCAATGTTGTGCAGTTTCTGCCCCCAGGGCCAGACAGAAGGAACAGACTGGTGGAATTAACTGGTTCCTGGAAAGCACTTGCCCTGAAGGTGCCAATACACTTCCCGTGTGGGTGCTGGGAGTTTGTGTGTGGGTGCTGGGAGTTTGTGTGTGGGTGCAGGGAGTTTGTGTGTGGGTGCTGGGAGTTTGTGTGTGGGTGCAGGGAGATTGTGTGTGCAGGGAGATTGTGTGTGGGTGCTGGGAGTTTTTGTGGGTGCTGGGAGTTTGTGTGTGTGTGTGTGGGTGCAGGGAGATTGTGTGTGGGTGCAGGGAGATTGTGTGTGGGTGCAGGGAGATTGTGTGTGGGTGCAGGGAGTTTTGTGTGTGGGTGCAGGGAGTTTGTGTGTGGGTGCTGGGAGTTTGTGTGTGGGTGCAGGGAGTTTGTGTGTGGGTGCAGGGAGATTGTGTGTGGGTGCAGGGAGTTTGTGTGTGGGTGCTGGGAGATTGTGTGTGGGTGCAGGGAGTTTGTGTGTGGGTGCAGGGAGTTTGTGTGTATGGGTGCAGGGAGTTTGTGTGTGGGTGCAGGGAGTTTGTGTGTATGGGTGCAGGGAGTTTGTGTGTGGGTGCAGGGAGTTTGTGTGTGGGTGCAGGGAGTTTGTGTGTATGGGTGCAGGGAGTTTGTGTGTGGGTGCAGGGAGTTTGTGTGTATGGGTGCAGGGAGTTTGTGTGTGGGTGCTGGGATCAATGCAAGTTCATAGCTGTGACTGTTGTGGTCAATAGTGTGAAATGCCCCAAAGCAGTCTCTAGTGGGGGTTGTTTGTTTGTCCTTAGACACCCAGAGCCTCCCTCTCAGTAGGACAAGATGGAGACAGTAGGGCAAGATGGAGACAGTAGGGCAAGATGGGGAAAGTAGGGCAAGATGGGGACAGTAGGGCACGATGGAGACAGTAGGGCAAGATGGGGACAGTAGGACAAGATGGAGACAGTAGGGCAAGATGGGGACAGTAGGGCAAGATGGGGAAAGTAGGGCAAGATGGGGACAGTAGGGCACGATGGAGACAGTAGGGCAAGATGGGGACAGTAGGACAAGATGG
The DNA here is from genome assembly GCF_000004195.4 of Xenopus tropicalis. NCBI lineage: Eukaryota > Metazoa > Chordata > Amphibia > Anura > Pipidae > Xenopus > Xenopus tropicalis. The sequence goes on from NC_030680.2 coordinate 153,303,949, forward strand.
AGACAGTAGGGCAAGATGGGGACAGTAGGGCACGATGGAGACAGTAGGACAAGAAGGAGACAGTAGGGCAAGATGGAGACAGTAGGGCAAGATGGAGACAGTAGGGCAAGATGGGGACAGTAGGGCAAGATGGAGACAGTAGGGCAAGATGGAGACAGTAGGGCAAGATAGGGACAGTAGGGCAAGATGGAGACAGTAGGGCAAGATGGGGACAGTAGGGCAAGATGGAGACAGTAGGGCAAGATGGAGACAGTAGGACAAGATGGAGACAGTAGGGCAAGATGGGGACAGTAGGGCACGATGGAGACAGTAGGGCAAGATGGAGACAGTAGGGCAAGAAGGAGACAGTAGGGCAAGATGGAGACAGTAGGGCAAGATGGAGACAGTAGGCCAAGATGGAGACAGTAGGGCAAGATGGAGACAGTAGGGCAAGATGGAGACAGTAGGGCAAGATGGAGACAGTAGGGCAAGATGGAGACAGTAGGGCAAGATGGGGACAGTAGGGCAAGATGGAGACAGTAGGGCAAGATGGGGACAGTAGGACAAGATGGAGACAGTAGGGCAAGATGGAGACAGTAGGGCAAGATGGGGACAGTAGGGCAAGATGGAGACAGTAGGGCAAGATGGGGACAGTAGGGCAAGATGGAGACAGTAGGGCAAGATGGAGACGGTAGGGCAAGATGGAGACGGTAGGGCAAGATGGAGACGGTAGGACAAGATGGGGACGGTAGGGCAAGATGGAGACGGTAGGGCAAGATGGAGACGGTAGGGCAAGATGGAGACGGTAGGGCAAGATGGAGACGGTAGGGCAAGATGGAGACGGTAGGGCAAGATGGAGACGGTAGGGCAAGATGGAGACAGTAAGGGCAAGATGGAGACAGTAGGGCAAGATGGAGACAGTAGGGCAAGATGGAGACAGTAGGGCAAGATGGAGACAGTAAGGGCAAGATGGAGACAGTAGGGCAAGATGGAGACAGTAGGGCAAGATGGAGACAGTAGGACAAGATGGAGACAGTAGGGCAAGATGGAGACAGTAGGGCAAGATGGAGACAGTAGGGCAAGATGGAGACAGTAGGGCAAGATGGAGACAGTAGGGCAAGACAAAGGGGAAGATTAAGAAAAGCCCTAATATAAACGCTGAGGCCCTCAGAGTTGGTTTTGCCCTAATGGTGGGGCCACACATGTGGCGATTTCGATGGTCGCACGAAAGATCGTTCCAATTGGCCACTGACGCTCAGGGCTAAATTGGCAGATATGGGGGGAGAAACAATAGGATTTCCACCTCTTTCTGCCCAAACAAAATCTTTTATCCCGCCTCCTGCGATCGACTCGCCCACTTGCCCCACGCGGGGTCTCGTACAATATCAGCGGGCCGTGTAGGGGCAGCTTGAGACTGACCTGGGGCAATTTACCCCCCCCCCCCCTTTGAAGACCTGACGTTACAGTTAACTCTTTCCTGCCCGGGGGCGATACCGAGTCCCCAACCTGCAGGGAAGGGCAAGTAAGGGCAGAAACATTTCGGGCTCGTGGGCAGAATTCCGATCGGAGAGTTTATTGTTTATTTAGGGGGAGGGAAAAGCCGGAATATTTCCTCCCCAATAAAACATCAAATCCCTCATTACATAAGAATGTGGCCCTACAGGTTCCCTGGGAGACGGGACCGGCCATTGGCCGCTTTGGGCCCCGACACACTCCATTGCTTGTCCTTGGGAGAATCTGCCCCACTCGCCTGCACTAGGGGCAACACTAGGCCGTCACCATGGGGGGGAGCTGAACCCTCACTTTACCCCCCATCTAATGTATCTGCCATTCCAGCTGGGGCCCCTTGTATATTAGTACATGTATCCCCCAAACACAGTGCCCCCCCCCGGCCGCTCAGATATGATCCCTCTGCCAGTCCCTTACACTTACCCATTGGGCTCTTTGTTCTGCAGCTCTCCAGCTTGGGATATAAACTTTCATATGGTTGCTAGGGTTCCATGCTCCATAGTAACTAGACAGTGGCAGACTGGAGCCCTGACATCTCCAATTCCTAAGAGGCAAAACCGCTAAAACTTAAAACCCTGAAAAGAAAAGGAGTGTGACTTGCCCTGAACTTTAATACCCCTGTCTTCCATAAATGTCATTTAAAGCTTAACTTTCCCTTTTTCCATGCAGGAGAGTCAGATACATACACTGCCCCAACTGCCCCAACTGCCCCTATGGAGTCAGATACATACACTGCCCCAACTGCCCCTATGGAGTCAGATACAGACACTGCCCCAACTGCCCCTATGGAGTCAGATACAGACACTGCCCCAACTGCCCCTATGGAGTCAGATACAGACACTGCCCCAACTGCCCCTATGGAGTCAGATACAGACACTGCCCCAACTGCCCCTATGGAGTCAGATACAGACACTGCCCCAACTGCCCCTATGGAGTCAGATACAGACACTGCCCCAACTGCCCCTATGGAGTCAGATACAGACACTGCCCCAACTGCCCCTATGGAGTCAGATACAGACACTGCCCCAACTGCCCCTGATGTTGGACCTGATGGGTTTGAGTCTTTGTTCAGCCGCTGCTGCGCTGTGACTTCTGAATAATCACTGGGGCTGTGGAACAGGAAGTTTGTGCAATAGACAAATACCCCCCCCCCCCTTATCTCAGGGCAAGTCAGTGAGGCTATTTCTGTATGAATGATACAGGGCCACAGGGGCCACAGGGGCCGGCGCTAAGCAAACTCTGTAATCTCTGCCCAATTGGCCGCCGATCTAACGCAAACAGCGCTCAGCTGTCTCCATGTTACTGACCTGTGTATCCAACAAACATACAGTAACCGCACTACAACTCCCAGCATGCCCAGCTGCACCCACACACCCACTTTCCTTGAACCCAGTCCGACAGATTCCGCAGAACCCCCTGACCTGATTGTGACATTAAAGGAGACATATTGGATAATGGAACCCCCTAACCCTGTAGGCAATTAATATCCGGTGCTGGTTTCCCTTTGGGCTAAACATTAACCCTATCTGTAACAATGGCCCCTTTATTGGGGCTCCCTATAGATCCTCTCAGGTCCCTGTCTGGGTTTCACATGAGGGGTGGGCGTGTCCTAACGGTCCCTGCCAGAAGCACAGTAGGAGGGGGAGAGCCAATCACAGCCCTGCAGTCACACAAGCACAGTCAGGCTTCAGTTCCCTATCAGGTCAGCCTAGCTGCTGATTGGTTCCTATCCTACAGTGCAGGGTACTGAGAGCCGCCGGCCCCCCTGCACATCCAGGAAGTAGAACAGGTGGGCGGGGCTAGTGGGGTTTGGGGGGAATTTCTCAATAAATCAGTCAGAAACACAACTCTTTAAGCCCAATCCTTCTGTATCTAGAGGGGTATAATTCCCTGGCACATAATGTTTATAGGGTATGTCTCCTTTAATGATTCTGCCCCAACCCCCCAGTTGTGCAACTCCCCGCGGCCTCTGATTCAGTCGCTCCCCCTTGTCTGGGGGTGATGGGAGTTGTAGTTCATTAAAATTAACCTCTGCAGAGTGGGCAACTCTGATTTAAAGTTTTACAGCTGCAATATTGCCCTCCTCTCTCCATCTTGCCCTCCTCTCTCCATCTTGCCCTCCTCTCTCCATCTTGCCCTCCTCTCTCCATCTAGCCCTCCTCTCTCCATCTTGCCCTACTGTCTCCATCTTGCCCTACTGTCTCCATCTTGCCCTACTGTCTCCATCTTGCCCTCCTCTCTCCATCTTGCCCTTCTCTCTCCATCTTGCCCTCCTCTCTCCATCTTGCCCTACTGTCTCCATCTTGCCCTACTGTCTCCATCTTGCCCTCCTCTCTCCATCTTGCCCTCCTCTCTCCATCTTGCCCTCCTCTCTCCATCTTGCCCTACTGTCTCCATCTTGCCCTACTGTCACCATCTTGTCCTACTGTCTCCATCTTGCCCTCCTCTCTCCATCTTGCCCTACTGTCTCCATCTTGCCCTACTGTCTCCATCTTGCCCTACTGTCTCCATCTTGCCCTCCTCTCTCCATCTTGCCCTTCTCTCTCCATCTTGCCCTCCTCTCTCCATCTTGCCCTTCTCTCTCCATCTTGTCCTACTGTCTCCATCTTGCCCTCCTCTCTCCATCTTGCCCTTCTCTCTCCATCTTGCCCTCCTCTCTCCATCTTGCCCTTCTCTCTCCATCTTGTCCTACTGTCTCCATCTTGCCCTTCTCTCTCCATCTTGTCCTACTGTCTCCATCTTGCCCTCCTCTCTCCATCTTGCCCTTCTCTCTCCATCTTGCAACTCCCCGCAGCCTCTGATTCAGTCGCTTCCCAGACGGACGCACTTCCGCCACTAACCTGGGCCCCGGGGCAAAGCCCTTCCCTTGTCTGGGGGTGATGGGAGTTGTAGTTCATTAAACTTAACCTCTGCAGAGTGGGCAACTCTGATTTAAAGTTTTACAGCTGCAATATTGCCCTCCTCTCTCCATCTTGCCCTCCTCTCTCCATCTTGCCCTCCTCTCTCCATCTTGCCCTACTGTCTCCATCTTGCCCTACTGTCTCCATCTTGTCCTACTGTCTCCATCTTGCCCTACTGTCTCCATCTTGCCCTCCTCTCTCCATCTTGCCCTACTGTCTCCATCTTGCCCTACTGTCCCCATCTTGCCCTACTGTCTCCATCTTGCCCTCCTCTCTCCATCTTGCCCTTCTCTCTCCATCTTGTCCTACTGTCTCCATCTTGTCCTACTGTCTCCATCTTGCCCTACTGTCTCCATCTTGCCCTACTGTCTCCATCTTGCCCTACTGTCTCCATCTTGCCCTCCTTTCTCCATCTTGCCCTACTGTCTCCATCTTGCCCTACTGTCTCCATCTTGCCCTCCTCTCTCCATCTTGCCCTTCTCTCTCCATCTTGCCCTACTGTCTCCATCTTGCCCTACTGTCTCCATCTTGCCCTCCTCTCTCCATCTTGCCCTTCTCTCTCCATCTTGCCCTACTGTCTCCATCTTGCCCTCCTCTCTCCATCTTGCCCTTCTCTCTCCATCTTGCCCTACTGTCTCCATCTTGCCCTACTGTCTCCATCTTGCCCTCCTCTCTCCATCTTGCCCTTCTCTCTCCATCTTGCCCTACTGTCTCCATCTTGCCCTCCTCTCTCCATCTTGCCCTTCTCTCTCCATCTTGCCCTACTGTCTCCATCTTGCCCTCCTCTCTCCATCTTGCCCTCCTCTCTCCATCTTGTCCTAATGTCTCCATCTTGCCCTTCTCTCTCCATCTTGCCCTACTGTCTCCATCTTGCCCTACTGTCTCCATCTTGCCCTCCTCTCTCCATCTTGCCCTTCTCTCTCCATCTTGCCCTACTGTCTCCATCTTGCCCTACTGTCTCCATCTTGCCCTCCTCTCTCCATCTTGCCCTTCTCTCTCCATCTTGCCCTCCTCTCTCCATCTTGCCCTTCTCTCTCCATCTTGTCCTACTGTCTCCATCTTGCCCTCCTCTCTCCATCTTGCCCTTCTCTCTCCATCTTGCCCTTCTCTCTCCATCTTGCCCTACTGTCTCCATCTTGCCCTACTGTCTCCATCTTGCCCTCCTCTCTCCATCTTGCCCTTCTCTCTCCATCTTGCCCTACTGTCTCCATCTTGCCCTCCTCTCTCCATCTTGCCCTTCTCTCTCCATCTTGTCCTACTGTCTCCATCTTGCCCTCCTCTCTCCATCTTGCCCTACTGTCTCCATCTTGTCCTACTGTCTCCATCTTGCCCTACTGTCTCCATCTTGCCCTACTGTCTCCATCTTGCCCTCCTCTCTCCATCTTGCCCTTCTCTCTCCATCTTGCCCTACTGTCTCCATCTTGCCCTCCTCTCTCCATCTTGCCCTTCTCTCTCCATCTTGTCCTACTGTTTCCATCTTGCCCTCCTCTCTCCATCTTGCCCTTCTCTCTCCATCTTGTCCTACTGTCTCCATCTTGCCCTCCTCTCTCCATCTTGCCCTACTGTCTCCATCTTCTCCTACTGTCTCCATCTTGCCCTACTGTCTCCATCTTGCCCTACTGTCTCCATCTTCTCCTACTGTCTCCATCTTGCTCTACTGTCTCCATCTTGCCCTACTGTGTCCATCTTGCCCTACTGTCCCCATCTTGCCCTACTGTCCCCATCTTGCCCTACTGTCTCGATTTTGCCCTACTGTCTCCATCTTGCCCTACTGTCTCCATCTTGCCCTACTGTCTCCATTTTGCCCTACTGTCTCCATCTTGCCCTACTGTCTCCATCTTGTCCTACTGTCTCCATCTTGCCCTACTGTCTCCATTTTGCCCTACTGTCCCCATCTTGCCCTACTGTCCCCATCTTGTCCTACTGTCTCCATCTTGTCCTACTGTCTCCATTTTGCCCTACTGTCTCCATCTTGTCCTACTGTCTCCATCTTGCCCTACTGTCTCCATCTTGCCCTACTGTCCCCATTTTGCCCTACTGTCTCCATCTTGCCCTGCTGTCTCCATCTTGCCCTACTGTCTCCATCTTGTCCTACTGTCCCCATCTTGCCCTACTGTCTCCATCTTGCCCTACTGTCCCCATTTTGCCCTACTGTCTCCATCTTGCCCTACTGTGACTGCTGCCCCTTACTACTCCCCCATGTAGTTGCTGGGCAGGAATATGACAGCGGAGAGGCATTTGCCCAAACTGCCAGTTCAGCAGGGAGTTGGATATGTAGAACCCTTAGCCCAGTGGAGCTGACAATCTAATATCCCTATAGTAGCACCATTTTAATGATATTAATAAGAAAGATATGGGGGGAGGGCACATGTGCCAGTGGGTGAGTGCCTGGGTGCCAGGGGGTGAGTGCCAGGGGGTGGGTGCCAGGGGGGGAGTGCCTGGGTGCCAGGGGGTGGGTGCCAGGGGGTGAGTGCCAGGGGGTGGGTGCCAGGGGGTGAGTGCCAGGGGGTAGGTGCCAGGGGGTGAGTGCCTGGGTGCCAGTGGGTGAGTGCCTGGGTGCCAGGGGGTGAGTGCCAGGGGGTGGGTGCCAGGGGGGGAGTGCCTGGGTGCCAGTGGGTGAGTGCCTGGGTGCCAGTGGTTGAGTGCCTGGGTGCCAGGGGGTGGGTGCCAGGGGGGAGTGCCAGGGGGTGGGTGCCAGGGGGTGAGTGCCAGGGGGTGGGTGCCAGTGGGTGAGTGCCTGGGTGCCAGTGGGTGAGTGCCTGGGTGCCAGGGGGGAGTGCCTGGGTGCCAGTGGGTGAGTGCCTGGGTGCCAGGGGGGAGTGCCTGGGTGCCAGGGGGTGAGAGCTTGGGTGCCAGGGGGGGAGTGCCTGGGTGCCAGGGGGTGAGAACCTGGGTGCCAGGGGGAGTGCCTGGGTGCCAGTGGGGAGTGCCTGGGTGCCAGGGGGTGAGAGCCTGGGTGCCAGGGGGAGTGCCTGGGTGCCAGGGGGGAGTGCCTGGGTGCCAGGGGGTGAGAGCCTGGGTGCCAGGGGGGGAGTGCCTGGGTGCCAGTGGGTGAGTGGCTGGGTGCCAGTGGGTGAGTGGCTGGATGCCAGGGGGGAGTGGCTGGGGTGCCAGTGGGTGAGTGGCTGGATGCCAGGGGGGAGTGCCTGGGTGCCAGGGGGGAGTGCCTGGGTGCCAGGGGGTGAGTGTCTGGGTGTCAGGGGGGGAGTGCCTGGGTGCCAGGGGGTAAGAGCCTGGGTGCCAGGGGGGGAGTGCCTGGGTGCCAGTGGGTGAGTGGCTGGGTGCCAGGGGGGAGTGCCTGGGTGCCAGGGGGTGAGTGCCTTGGTGCCAGGGGGTGAGTGCCTGGGTGCCAAGGGGTGGGTGCCTGGGTGCCAGGGGGTGAGAGCCTGGGTGCCAGGGGGTGAGTGCCTTGGTGCCAGGGGGTGAGTGCCTGGGTGCCAAGGGGTGGGTGCCTGGGTGCCAGGGGGTGAGAGCCTGGGTGCCAGGGGGTGAGAGCCTGGGTGCCAGTGGGTGAGTGCCTGGGTGCCAGGGGGGAGTGCCTGGGTGCCAGTGGGTGAGTGCCTGGGTGCCAAGGGGTGGGTGCCTGGTGCCAGGGGGTGAGAGCCTGGATGCCAGGGGGTGAGAGCCTGGGTGCCAGGGGGGAGCGCCTGGGTGCCAGTGGGTGAGTGCCTGGGTGCCAGGGGGTTCATTGGCTCACCTGCTGTTACTGCCCGGGTTGCAGTGTTTTGCCCCTGGGGGAATTCCCCAGATCATGTGATCAGCGCCGGGGCAGACACCGCTCCTTGTTATCAGGGAGATTATTATCAGCTTCTCTCCATTTATAGCAGGGGGCGGAGCCTGGGAATAGGGGGGTTGGGCAGAAGGAACTAACTGCCCGGTGAGGGAGAGTCTGCACCCCAACTCCGCCTGTGACACCCCCATGTTATCTCCAGGCACCCCATGCAGAACCCAATCTTGTGTTGGGCCGGGGCTTGTAGTAACGTGTAGGACAGTAGCCAATCAGCACACAGAGGTCTCTGATCCACTTGGTTTTATATTGGTTTTATATTGCGGTTCCTGCAGATCCAATGATACCGACCTTCACAAACCAACAGTACCAGTGAGAGTGGGTTCTGCCCCATCACAGGCAAATTTGTGTTCCTACCAGAGTTGGGTGGTACAGTACCGGGTTGCTGGGTGGTACGGTACCGGGTTGCTGGGTGGTACGGTACCGGGTTGCTGGGTGGTACGGTACCGGGTTGCTGGGTGGTACGGTACCGGGTTGCTGGGTGGTACGGTACCGGGTTGCTGGGTGGTACGGTACCGGGTTGCTGGGTGGTACGGTACCGGGTTGCTGGGTGGTACGGTACCGGGTTGCTGGGTGGTACGGTACCGGGTTGCTGGGCCAATCCCACGCTCTCCGTATAACACCGAGGGCAGTTTATCAGGCCCCGGGGCCCTACAGGGAGCAGCTGGGGCAAGGGGGGGGGCAATCTCTCGCTGGAGATCACGTGACCCCGGACCAACGTCCCGATATCTCTCCCGGCGCCGCCCCCCCTCACTTTATGGCCCAGGGATCCAATTACAGGCTCAAGGGCCACAAATCAGAATCCAGCAAACACCAATGGGCCCTCGGTATCAGCCCCAGTCTGGGCTCTCACGCACGGCCCTGCCCTCGGCAAACACTGCCCCACGCCTGCCCGGGAATTACCCAGCGGGGGGGCACAATTCTTATTGGATAAACAACAACAATTCTCTGGGGGTGTTGGAGCAACCCCCCCTCCCCGGGGTGGGATCCATTGTTCTTGCCTTACTATACACACTGTCCCCCAGTTACAGCCCCATCCCATGGTACCACCTTGCCTTACTATACACACTGTCCCCCAGTTACAGCCCCATCCCATGGTACCACCTTGCCTTACTATACACACTATCCCCCAGTTACAGCCCCATCCCATGGTACCACCTTGCCTTACTATACACACTGTCCCCCAGTTACAGCCCCATCCCATGGTACCCCCTTGCCTTACTATACACACTGTCCCCCAGTTACAGCCCCATCCCATGGTACCACCTTGCCTTACTATACACACTGTCCCCCAGTTACAGCCCCATCCCATGGTACCACCTTGCCTTACTATACACACTATCCCCCAGTTACAGCCCCATCCCATGGTACCACCTTGCCTTACTATACACACTGTCCCCCAGTTACAGCCCCATCCCATGGTACCACCTTGCCTTACTATACACACCGTCCCCCAGTAACAGCCCCATCCCATGGTACCACCTTGCCTTACTATACACACCGTCCCCCAGTTACAGCCCCATCCCATGGTACCACCTTGCCTTACTATACACACTGTCCCCCAGTTACAGCCCCATCCCATGGTACCGCCTTGCCTTACTATACACACCGTCCCCCAGTTACAGCCCCATCCCATGGTACCCCCTTGCCTTACTATACACACTGTCCCCCAGTTACAGCCCCATCCCATGGTACCACCTTGCCTTACTATACACACTGTCCCCCAGTTACAGCCCCATCCCATGGTACCCCCTTGCCTTACTATACACACCGTCCCCCAGTTACAGCCCCATCCCATGGTACCCCCCTTGCCTTACTATACACACCGTCCCCCAGTTACAGCCCCATCCCATGGTACCCCCTTGCCTTACTATACACACCGTCCCCCAGTTACAGCCCCATCCCATGGTACCCCCTTGCCTTACTATACACACCGTCCCCCAGTTACAGCCCCATCCCATGGTACCCCCTTGCCTTACTATACACACTATCCCCCAGTTACAGCCCCATCCCATGGTACCACCTTGCCTTACTATACACACCGTCCCCCAGTTACAGCCCCATCCCATGGTACCACCTTGCCTTACTATACACACTGTCCCCCAGTTACAGCCCCATCCCATGGTACCACCTTGCCTTACTATACACACCGTCCCCCAGTTACAGCCCCATCCCATGGTACCTCCTTGCCTTACTATACACACTGTCCCCCAGTTACAGCCCCATCCCATGGTACCACCTTGCCTTACTATACACACTGTCCCCCAGTTACAGCCCCATCCCATGGTACCCCCTTGCCTTACTATACACACTATCCCCAGTTACAGCCCCATCCCATGGTACCCCCTTGCCTTACTATACACACTGTCCCCCAGTTACAGCCCCATCCCATGGTACCCCCTTGCCTTACTATACACACCGTCCCCCAGTTACAGCCCCATCCCATGGTACCCCCTTGCCTTACTATACACACTGTCCCCCAGTTACAGCCCCATCCCATGGTACCCCCTTGCCTTACTATACACACTGTACCCCAGTTACAGCCCCATTCCCAGGGTGCAGTGGGGTTTCTGGGTCAGGGTGCACCCCGAGTGCTTACGGCTTAATGCCAGCGGGGGGGCTGAGTGCTATCTCCCGTGTCCCACAGAAACAGGGCATTTACTTATTCGCTATCATTTTATTTCTCAGGGCAGAGGAAGTGGGGGGGTCCCACTGGGACGATTCCGTGGCCTTAGAGAATCTAAGGGAAAGGTTATTTGCTAATGAGCCGGGGGGCGGGGGGGCTTCCCATGGCCGGGACTTTACCTAATAACGTTGTGAGGCTGCGGCTCCGGCGCCAAACAGGCGAATCATTCCTCATCCGCAGTCAGTACGGGAATTCTCTGATGGTTTTGGGACGGTGATTTCCCAAGAGAATCTGCTCAGATCTTATTTTTGACTCCTGAAATCAGAATTGGGGTTCAGATGGTTCCTATTTGCCTATTTTGCCTTTATATGGGGGGCACAGAACCCCTCAGTGACTGCTAATATCCTTATCATTTACAGTAGGGGGTACATTATCCCTTATAATACATGAGTGATACTCAGAGTTCCCTGTATAACTCAGCCTGCAGCCTTGTGCCTTTATATGGGCACAGAACCCCTCAGTGACTGCTAATATCCTTATCATTTTCAGTAGGGGGTACATTATCCCTTATAATACATGAGTGATACTCAGAGTTCCCTGTATAACTCAGCCTGCAGCCTTGTGCCTTTATATGGGGGGCACAGAACCCCTCAGTGACTGCTAATATCCTTATCATTTACAGTAGGGGGTACATTATCCCTTATAATACATGAGTGATACTCAGAGTTCCCTGTATAACTCAGCCTGCAGCCTTGTGCCTTTATATGGGGGGCACAGAACCCCTCAGTGACTGCTAATATCCTTATCATTTACAGTAGGGGGTACATTATCCCTTATAATACATGAGTGATACTCAGAGTTCCCTGTATAACTCAGCCTGCAGCCTTGTGCCTTTATATGGGGGGCACAGAACCCCTCAGTGACTGCTAATATCCTTATCATTTACAGTAGGGGGTACATTATCCCTTATAATACATGAGTGATACTCAGAGTTCCCTGTATAACTCAGCCTGCAGCCTTGTGCCTTTATATGGGGGGCACAGAACCCCTCAGTGACTGCTAATATCCTTATCATTTACAGTAGGGGGTACATTATCCCTTATAATACATGAGTGATACTCAGAGTTCCCTGTATAACTCAGCCTGCAGCCTTGTGCCTTTATATGGGGGGCACAGAACCCCTCAGTGACTGCTAATATCCTTATCATTTACAGTAGGGGGTACATTATCCCTTATAATACATGAGTGATACTCAGAGTTCCCTGTATAACTCAGCCTGCAGCCTTGTGCCTTTATATGGGGGGCACAGAACCCCTCAGTGACTGCTAATATCCTTATCATTTACAGTAGGGGGTACATTATCCCTTATAATACATGAGTGATACTTAGAGTTCCCTGTATAACTCAGCCTGCAGCCTTGTGCCTTTATATGGGGGGCACAGAACCCCTCAGTGACTGCTAATATCCTTATCATTTACAGTAGGGGGTACATTATCCCTTATAATACATGAGTGATACTCAGAGTTCCCTGTATAACTCAGCCTGCAGCCTTGTGCCTTTATATGGGGGGCACAGAACCCCTCAGTGACTAATATCCTTATCATTTACAGTAGGGGGTACATTAAAGAAGAATGTACCCCAGGGGTAATAGAACTACAGGTAATAAGGCAAAACAAATATTTTACACCCCAATATATTTTCACTGCACTAAGATTCCAGGCGGCTGGTGACTCCCTCGCTTTGTGCCACTGGCCGGAAGGACTTGGGGTTATTAATAATTGGCCCCATTCCAGTTTGGAGCTGGGACTTTGCACTGGGATCAGTAAAGCCATAAAGGGGCATTTTGTAGGTGGGAAAGACAAGAAGTCAGCATTTGCACACTTGCTTGCAGCCCTTACTGGCCCCTGGAACCCTAACTTGTCCTGGAAACCCCTTACTGGCCCCTGGAACCCTAACTTGTCCTGGAAACCCCTTACTGGCCCCTGGAACCCCTTACTGGTCCCTGGAACCCTAACTTGTCCTGGAACCCCTTACTGGCCCCTGGAACCCTAACTTGTCCTGGAACCCCTTACTGGCCCCTGGAACCCTAACTTGTCCTGGAAACCCCTTACTGGCCCCTGGAACCCTAACTTGTCCTGGAAACCCCTTACTGGCCCCTGGAACCCCTTACTGGTCCCTGGAACCCTAACTTGTCCTGGAACCCCTTACTGGCCCCTGGAACCCTAACTTGTCCTGGAACCCCTTACTGGCCCCTGGAACCCTAACTTGTCCTGGAAACCCCTTACTGGCCCCTGGAACCCTAACTTGTCCTGGAAACCCCTTACTGGCCCCTGGAACCCCTCACTGGTCCTGGAAACCCCTTACTGGCCCTGGAACCCCTTACTGGTCCCTGGAACCCTAACTTGTCCTGGAACCCCTTACTGGCCCCTGGAACCCTAACTTGTCCTGGAAACCCCTCACTGGCCCCTGGAACCCCTTACTGGTCCTGGAAACCCCTTACTGGTCCCTGGAACCCTAACTTGTCCTGGAAACCCCTCACTGGCCCCTGGAACCCCTCACTGGTCCCTGGAACCCTAACTTGTCTTGGAACCCCTTACTGGCCCCAGGAACCCTAACTTGTCCTGGAACCCCTTACTGGCCCCTGGAACCCCTCACTGGTCCTGGAAACCCCTTACTGGTCCCTGGAACCCCTTACTGGTCCCTGGAACCCTAACTTGTCCTGGAACCCCTTACTGGCCCCTGGAACCCTTACTGGCCCCTGGAACCCTAACTTGTCCTGGAAAGCCCTCACTGGCCCCTGGAACCCCTCACTGGCCCCTGGAACCCCTCACTGGTCCTGGAAATCCCTTACTGGTCCCTGGAACCCCTTACTGGTCCCTGGAACCCTAACTTGTCATGGAAACCCTCACTGGCCCCTGGAACCCCTCACTGGTCCTGGAAACCCCTTACTGGCCCTGGAACCCCTTACTGGTCCCTGGAACCCTAACTTGTTCTGGAACCCCTTACTGGCCCCTGGAACCCTAACTTGTCCTGGAAACCCCTCACTGGCCCCTGGAACCCCTTACTGGCCCCTGGAACCCCTCACTGGTCCTGGAAACCCCTTACTGGCCCCTGGAACCCCTTACTGGCCCCTGGAACCCCTTACTGGCCCTGGAACCCTCCCTGGCCCTGAAACCCCTTACTGGCCCTGGAACCCCTTACTGGCCCTGAAACCCCTTACTGGCCCTGGAACCCTCCCTGGCCCTGAAACCCCTTACTGGCCCTGGAACCCCTTACTGGCCCCTGAAACCCCTTACTGGCCCCTGGAACCCCTTACTGGCCCTGGAACCCCTTACTGGCCCCTGGAACCCCTTACTGGCCCTGGAACCCCTTACTGGCCCCTAGAACCCGTGTGTTTGACATATATGGCTTTACTGGCCCCTGTGTTTCCTGGGATTGTAGGGGGGGGGCCCAACTCATATCGCCAGTAAAGGGGAGGATCCGATAATGACATTTGCTTAATTAGTTCCACCCACCTACCTTCATTACAAATGGCAGTGATTTCTCGATGTAATTGCAGCAGTGTCAGTCTCACTTTCCTGCTGTTCCCCCCACTGTATCAGCTCTTCTCTAGCCGAGACTACAGTTCCCATAATGCCTTGCACTCATTCCTCTTGGGTCTGTTTATTATAGGCCATGCAAGGCATTGTGGGAATTGGAGCCTGAGCGGACTGCTATACTTACCTGCTGTAGGAGCGAGTTGGCCTATTGAGTGCAGCAAGTCTCAATTCAAGTTGTATTTGTCACATACACAGTCATACACATTATGATATACAGTGAAATGCTTAGACGACTACTGACCTCAAATTAGAATAATATGGAATATAAGAAGTTAAGAATAAAAAGAATAAAATAAATGAAACACAATAATGTAATAACTGAAATGTATGTAGTGCAATGTAGAACCAGGGCCAAATAGTTGGCATGATAATGTGCAAGAGTTGCAGTTCAACTTCGCAGTGTGCAAAAAGTGCAAAAAAAAAGTCTGCTGGTAAGGGTGCGCATTGTGGCAGATTCTCGCTATATAACCAGCTTGTTGGCAATGCCAGGGCTGCCCCCTATACCCCCAGTGCCAGGGCTGCCCCCTGTACCCCCAGTACCAGGGCTGCCCCCTGTACCCCCAGTGCCAGGGCTGCCCCCTGTACCCCCAGTGCCAGGGCTGCCCCCTATACCCCCAGTACCAGGGCTGCCCCCTGTACCCCCAGTGCCAGGGCTGCCCCCTGTACCCCCAGTGCCAGGGCTGCCCCCTGTACCCCCAGTGCCAGGGCTGCCCCCTAAACCCCCAGTGCCAGGGCTGCCCCCTGTACCCCCAGTGCCAGGGCTGCCCCCTGTACCCCCAGTGCCAGGGCTGCCCCCTAAACCCCCAGTGCCAGGGCTGCCCCTGTACCCCCAGTGCCAGGGCTGCCCCCTGTACCCCCAGTGCCAGGGCTGCCCCCTGTACCCCCAGTGCCAGGGCTGCCCCCTGTACCCCCAGTGCCAGGGCTGCCCCCTGTACCCCCAGTGCCAGGGCTGCCCCCTGTACCTCCAGTGCCAGGGCTGCCCCCTGTACCCCCAGTGCCAGGGCTGCCCCTGTACCCCCAGTGCCAGGGCTGCCCCCTGTACCCCAGTGCCAGGGCTGCCCCTGTACCCCCAGTGCTAGGGCTGCCCCCTGTACCCCCAGTGCCAGGGCTGCCCCCTGTACCCCCAGTGCCAGGGCTGCCCCCTGTACCCCCAGTGCCAGGGCTGCCCCCTGTACCCCCAGTGCCAGGGCTGCCCCCTGTACCCCCAGTGCCAGGGCTGCCCCCTGTACCCCAGTGCCAGGGCTGCCCCCTGTACCCCCAGTGCCAGGGCTGCCCCTGTACCCCCAGTGCCAGGGCTGCCCCCTGTACCCCCAGTGCCAGGGCTGCCCCTGTACCCCCAGTGCTAGGGCTGCCCCCTGTACCCCCAGTGCTAGAGTAAATGAAGTCATTACATTATGAAATAAATAAAGGAAATGGGGAAATGTGAGTCGGCAGTTTATTAGAGCGACACTGGGGTTAAAAGTTTAGTGGTGTCTTGTTTAACCCCGCACATCCTGTCTGGCCCAAGCGTCTCTGCGCCTTCATTTACTGCACCGCTGTCAGGGGGAAACCGCAAGGGGGGAGCGTCCCGCCGCAGCCTCTGCTGCAACTACACCGACACAATCGTCTGTGGGCGGCACGCAGGGGATGCTGGGAATTGTAGTGCTGCAACTACACCGACACAATCGTCTGTGGGCGGCACGCAGGGGATGCTGGGAATTGTAGTGCTGCAACTACACCGACACAATCGTCTGTGGGCGGCACGCAGGGGATGCTGGGAATTGTAGTGCTGCAACTACACCGACACAATCGTCTGTGGGCGGCACGCAGGGGATGCTGGGAATTGTAGTGCTGCAACTACACCGACACAATCGTCTGTGGGCGGCACGCAGGGGATGCTGGGAATTGTAGTGCTGCAACTACACCGACACAATCGTCTGTGGGCGGCACGCAGGGGATGCTGGGAATTGTAGTGCTGCAACTACACCGACACAATCGTATGTGGGCGGCACGCAGGGGATGCTGGGAATTGTAGTGCTGCAACTACACCGACACAATCGTCTGTGGGCGGCAGGCAGGGGATGCTGGGAATTGTAGTGCTGCAACTACACCGACACAATCGTCTGTGGGCGGCAGGCAGGGGATGCTGGGAATTGTAGTGCTGCAACTACACTGACACAATCGTCTGTGGGCGGCACGCAGGGGATGCTGGGAATTGTAGTGCTTCTCCCCATCTATTGGATAACTGCATAGTATAGGCTTTTGCAAGTGGAGACCAAAGGCTCTCTGTGGGATGCTGGGAGCTGTAGTCCAACATGAAATGTACTTACTGGGCTTTCCCAGAATGCACGGCTAACCCCGGTGGGGGCACAGAAAAAGTGGAAAAGAGGGCTCAGCCTGAAGGCCAGTTAGGGTGGCACTTGGGAGAAGGTCAGATACGCCAGGAAGCCCATCATGAGAGTCAGTTAGACCAGACATTGCCCCATATGACCCGGGGGGGACGGGGGGGCAGACCAAATGTCGGAGCCCCAAGGGGGAGCCAGAAAGTGAGTAGGAATTGACTGAAGGGTTGGACTTGATGGACACGTGTCTTGGTGCCTCCCCAGCTGCTGCCCTACTTGGCTGAATTGCCCCTCAGATACACATTGTAGTGGCCCCTTGGGGCCCGTCCCACCCTGGTATTTGTGCCTTTACTGGGGGAGAGGTCAGACGCACGGTAGGAATTACACAAACAATATGGCGCAAAGAAGGGGTTAAATGCCATCACATGACTCACGCGCTCAGCGGCCAATTGACTAAATTTAGATGAATTTTATTTCCAAGGGGAACTGAGGTTGGGGAAACAATAACCTTCCAGGAACCCCCAGCAACTCCCCGTACCCTTCTGGGCCCCGGGATATGGCCCACGTTCACTTCTTATTCCTGGGGGGCTCCCAACTGCTGATACACCTATTCTTATAGTCGTACAGAGGCTTCTGGGAGTTGTAGTACAACAAGAGCTGAATGGCTGGGGCTTGTGAGATGGAAACATTGGGAAATCCAGGGGGGGGGGGGTATGAGCTGATGCGAGAGGGTCACTGAGTTTCTACCCGTATCTGCCCCAAGAATGAATTTAGAGTCGTGGAGATAAAGTCCAAGGACACCCGATTCAGCAGGAACGGCCTTTAGCCCTGCAAGGGGGCACTGACCGACATTCACCAACAACTGCAGTAAGAGACAGCGGCCTGGGAGACTGACGGGGGTCCCATTGGAGTCAGATCGGTGTCCCCTTATATCAGCCCTAATAGCCCTTCAGCCTTGTCCAACTACAACTCCCAGCATAACCTGGCAGCCTTTGTCAGTCAGAGAGTGTGTTTTATGTATAATATCATATAGATCTTGCCCTACTGTCTCCATCTTGCCCTACTGTCTCCATCTTGTCCTACTGTCCCCATCTTGCCCTACTGTCTCCATCTTGTCCTACTGTCCCCATCTTGCCCTACTGTCTCCATCTTGTCCTACTGTCCCCATCTTGCCCTACTGTCTCCATCTTGTCCTACTGTCTCCATCTTGCCCTACTGTCTCCATCTTGCCCTACTGTCCCCATCTTGCCCTACTGTCTCCATCTTGCCCTACTGTCTCCATCTTGCCCTACTGTCTCCATCTTGCCCTACTGTCTCCATCTTGCCCTACTGTCCCCATCTTGCCCTACTGTCTCCATCTTGCCCTACTGTCTCCATCTTGCCCTACTGTCTCCATCTTGTCCTACTGTCTCCATCTTGCCCTACTGTCTCCATCTTGTCCTACTGTCTCCATCTTGCCCTACTGTCCCCATCTTGCCCTACTGTCCCCATCTTGCCCTACTGTCCCCATCTTGCCCTACTGTCTCCATCTTGCCCTACTGTCTCCATCTTGTCCTACTGTCTCCATCTTGCCCTACTGTCCCCATCTTGCCCTACTGTCTCCATCTTGCCCTACTGTCTCCATCTTGCCCTACTGTCTCCATCTTGTCCTACTGTCTCCATCTTGCCCTACTGTCTCCATCTTGTCCTACTGTCTCCATCTTGTCCTACTGTCCCCATCTTGCCCTACTGTCCCCATCTTGCCCTACTGTCTCCATCTTGTCACTGTAATGCCTGATTGGTGGCTTTATGCTGCAGTGTTGGATGCTGGGTAATGGATGGGACCATGTGACTGACTATAGAGAGCAGAGATATGAGAGAAAGTTCTACCTTTCTATTTACTGATTCTCGTTTGGCTCCGGTTGCAGGGAAGCGCAGACATGGTGGACACTGAGATGCCATTTTGGTCGAGTTTGAGCTTTGGGATGAACGCCATGGAGGCCCTGGAGGAGCACTGCCAGCCCTACGACATTAAGCCATTCGCCACCGTAGACTTTTCCAGCATTAACTCTCACTATGAGGATATTCTGGATGAGAAGACTTTCCTCTGCCGCGGCGAGCAGTCGCCCATTGACTATAAGTACGACCTGAAGCTACAGGAATGCCAAAGTATGCGCTCTCATTCATCTTCCTGGTGCACCCTATGAATTGCCCCCCACCTCGTCAGCTTCCTGCCCCCACAGCCCCATCATTATGCTCCATCTGTAGCCCCCACCTGGGGCCAAACTTGCTCTTACACTATCCACAGCCACTGAAATACTGAGAAATACCCTCCCCCATGTACAGGAAGTAGGGACAGTCACATGGGTATCAGGAAATACACTCCCCCGTGCAAAGGAAGTAGAGACAGTCACATGAGTACCAGGAAATACACTCCCCCGTGCAAAGGAAGTAGAAACAGTCACATGAGTACCAGGAAATACACTCCCACATGCACAGGAAGTAGGGACATTCACATGGGTACCAGGAAATACACTCCCCCGTGCAAAGGAAGTAGAGACATTCACATGAGTACCAGGAAATACACTCCCACATGCACAGGAAGTAGAGACAGTCACATGGGTACCGGGAAATACACTCCCCCGTGCAAAGGAAGCAGAGACAGTCACATGAGTACCAGGAAATACACTCCCCCGTGCAAAGGAAGTAGAGACATTCACATGAGTACCAGGAAATACACTCCCCCTTGCAAAGGAAGCAGAGACATTCACATGGGTACCAGGAAATACACTCCCCCGATTTTCCCAATTTCAAGGGACCGCTGTGAGTGTCATTATAATACCCTCCCCGAGCGTTTAGTATAGAGGGTACCCTGCCCACTGTATGGAATAGAACACTGCATTGATTCATACTCCCTCCTTCCGCCCCACAGGTTCCATAAAGCTGGAGCCCCCGTCCCCACCTTATTTTTCCGACAAAACGCAGTTCAGTAAAGGCCTGGAAGATGCCCCAAATTCCTTCATAGCTATTGAATGCAGAGTTTGTGGGGACAAAGCCTCCGGGTTCCACTATGGCGTCCACGCATGTGAAGGTTGCAAGGTAATGATTGCATCTTTCTTCCTGCTCAGGGGAGCCCTGGGTCCATCCATGATTTCTTCCCCTATTGGGTTTCTGTGGTTACTTC
The DNA here is from genome assembly GCF_000004195.4 of Xenopus tropicalis. Classification (NCBI taxonomy): domain Eukaryota; kingdom Metazoa; phylum Chordata; class Amphibia; order Anura; family Pipidae; genus Xenopus; species Xenopus tropicalis. The sequence continues at coordinate 153,323,833 of NC_030680.2, forward strand.
CTGCTCAGGGGAACCCTGTGTCCATCCCTGATTTCTTCCCCTACTGTGTTTCTGTGGTTACTTCCTGCTCAGGGGAACCCTGTGTCCATCCCTGATTTCTTCCCCTACTGTGTTTCTGTGGTTACTTCCTGCTCAGGGGAACCCTGTGTCCATCCCTGATTTCTTCCCCTACTGTGTTTCTGTGGTTACTTCCTGCTCAGGGGAGCCCTGGGTCCATCCCTGATTTCTTCCCCTACTGTGTTTCTGTGGTTACTTCCTGCTCAGGGGAACCCTGTGTCCATCCCTGATTTCTTCCCCTACTGTGTTTCTGTGGTTACTTCCTGCTCAGGGGAACCCTGTGTCCATCCCTGATTTCTTCCCCTACTGTGTTTCTGTGGTTACTGCCTGCTCAGGGGAACCCTGTGTCCATCCCTGATTTCTTCCCCTACTGTGTTTCTGTGGTTACTTCCTGCTCAGGGGAACCCTGTGTCCATCCCTGATTTCTTCCCCTACTGTGTTTCTGTGGTTACTTCCTGCTCGGTGGAGCCCTGGGTCCATCCGTGATTTCTTCCCCTACTGGGTTTCTGTGGTTACTTCCTGCTCAGGGGAACCCTGTGTCCTTCCCTGATTTCTTCCCCTACTGTGTTTCTGTGGTGACTTCCTGCTCAGGGGAACCCTGTGTCCATCCCTGATTTCTTCCCCTACTGTGTTTCTGTGGTGACTTCCTGCTCAGGGGAACCCTGTGTCCTTCCCTGATTTCTTCCCCTACTGTGTTTCTGTGGTTACTTCCTGCTCAGGGGAACCCTGTGTCCTTCCCTGATTTCTTCCCCTACTGGGTTTCTGTGGTAACTTTCTGCTCAGGGGAACCCTGTGTCCATCCCTGATTTCTTCCCCTACTGTGTTTCTGTGGTGACTTCCTGCTCAGGGGAACCCTGTGTCCATCCCTGATTTCTTCCCCTACTGTGTTTCTGTGGTGACTTCCTGCTCAGGGGAACCCTGTGTCCATCCCTGATTTCTTCCCCTACTGTGTTTCTGTGGTTACTTCCTGCTCAGGGGAACCCTGTGTCCATCCCTGATTTCTTCCCCTACTGTGTTTCTGTGGTTACTTCCTGCTCAGGGGAACCCTGTGTCCATCCCTGATTTCTTCCCCTACTGTGTTTCTGTGGTGACTTCCTGCTCAGGGGAACCCTGTGTCCTTCCCTGATTTCTTCCCCTACTGTGTTTCTGTGGTGACTTCCTGCTAAGGGGAACCCTGTGTCCATCCCTGATTTCTTCCCCTACTGTGTTTCTGTGGTTACTTCCTGCTCAGGGGAACCCTGTGTCCATCCCTGATTTCTTCCCCTACTGTGTTTCTGTGGTTACTTCCTGCTCAGGGGAACCCTGTGTCCTTCCCTGATTTCTTCCCCTACTGGGTTTCTGTGGTAACTTTCTGCTCAGGGGAACCCTGTGTCCATCCCTGATTTCTTCCCCTACTGTGTTTCTGTGGTTACTTCCTGCTCAGGGGAACCCTGTGTCCTTCCCTGATTTCTTCCCCTACTGGGTTTCTGTGGTAACTTTCTGCTCAGGGAACCCTGTGTCCATCCCTGATTTCTTCCCCTACTGTGTTTCTGTGGTTACTTCCTGCTCAGGGGAACCCTGTGTCCTTCCCTGATTTCTTCCCCTACTGGGTTTCTGTGGTAACTTTCTGCTCAGGGGAACCCTGTGTCCATCCCTGATTTCTTCCCCTACTGTGTTTCTGTGGTGACTTCCTGCTCAGGGGAACCCTGTGTCCATCCCTGATTTCTTCCCCTACTGTGTTTCTGTGGTTACTTCCTGCTCAGGGGAACCCTGTGTCCATCCCTGGTTTCTTCCCCTACTGTGTTTCTGTGGTGACTTCCTGCTCAGGGGAACCCTGTGTCCATCCCTGATTTCTTCCCCTACTGTGTTTCTGTGGTTACTTCCTGCTCAGGGGAACCCTGTGTCCATCCCTGATTTCTTCCCCTACTGTGTTTCTGTGGTTACTTCCTGCTCGGGGAACCCTGTGTCCTTCCCTGATTTCTTCCCCTACTGGGTTTCTGTGGTAACTTTCTGCTCAGGGAACCCTGTGTTCATCCTTGATTTTTTCCCCTACTGTGTTTCTGTGGTGACTTCCTGCTCAGGGGAACCCTGTGTCCTTCCCTGATTTCTTCCCCTACTGTGTTTCTGTGGTGACTTCCTGCTCAGGGGAACCCTGTGTCCATCCCTGATTTTTTCCCCTACTTGGTTTCTGTGGTGACTTCCTGCTCAGGGGAACCCTGTGTCCATCCCTGATTTCTTCCCCTACTGTGTTTCTGTGGTGACTTCCTGCTCAGGGGAACCCTGTGTCCTTCCCTGATTTCTTCCCCTACTGTGTTTCTGTGGTGACTTCCTGCTCAGGGGAACCCTGTGTCCATCCCTGATTTTTTCCCCTACTTGGTTTCTGTGGTGACTTCCTGCTCAGGGGAACCCTGTGTCCTTCCCTGATTTCTTCCCCTACTGTGTTTCTGTGGTGACTTCCTGCTCAGGGGAACCCTGTGTCCATCCCTGATTTCTTCCCCTACTGTGTTTCTGTGGTTACTTCCTGCTCAGGGGAACCCTGTGTCCATCCCCGATTTCTTCCCCTACTGGGTTTCTGTGGTGATTTCCTGCTCAGGGGAACCCTGTGTCCATCCCTGATTTCTTCCCCTACTGTGTTTCTGTGGTGACTTCCTGCTCAGGGGAACCCTGTGTCCATCCCTGATTTCTTCCCCTACTGTGTTTCTGTGGTTACTTCCTGCTCAGGGGAACCCTGTGTCCTTCCCTGATTTCTTCCCCTACTGGGTTTCTGTGGTAACTTTCTGCTCAGGGGAACCCTGTGTCCATCCCTGATTTCTTCCCCTACTGTGTTTCTGTGGTGACTTCCTGCTCAGGGGAACCCTGTGTCCATCCCTGATTTCTTCCCCTACTGTGTTTCTGTGGTTACTTCCTGCTCAGGGGAACCCTGTGTCCATCCCTGGTTTCTTCCCCTACTGTGTTTCTGTGGTTACTTCCTGCTCAGGGGAACCCTGTGTCCTTCCCTGATTTCTTCCCCTACTGGGTTTCTGTGGTAACTTTCTGCTCAGGGGAACCCTGTGTCCATCCCTGATTTCTTCCCCTACTGTGTTTCTGTGGTGACTTCCTGCTCAGGGGAACCCTGTGTCCATCCCTGATTTCTTCCCCTACTGTGTTTCTGTGGTTACTTCCTGCTCAGGGGAACCCTGTGTCCATCCCTGGTTTCTTCCCCTACTGTGTTTCTGTGGTGACTTCCTGCTCAGGGGAACCCTGTGTCCATCCCTGATTTCTTCCCCTACTGTGTTTCTGTGGTTACTTCCTGCTCAGGGGAACCCTGTGTCCATCCCTGATTTCTTCCCCTACTGTGTTTCTGTGGTTACTTCCTGCTCGGGGGAACCCTGTGTCCTTCCCTGATTTCTTCCCCTACTGGGTTTCTGTGGTAACTTTCTGCTCAGGGAACCCTGTGTTCATCCTTGATTTTTTCCCCTACTGTGTTTCTGTGGTGACTTCCTGCTCAGGGGAACCCTGTGTCCTTCCCTGATTTCTTCCCCTACTGTGTTTCTGTGGTGACTTCCTGCTCAGGGGAACCCTGTGTCCATCCCTGATTTTTTCCCCTACTTGGTTTCTGTGGTGACTTCCTGCTCAGGGGAACCCTGTGTCCATCCCTGATTTCTTCCCCTACTGTGTTTCTGTGGTTAATTCCTGCTCAGGGGAACCCTGTGTCCTTCCCTGATTTCTTCCCCTACTGTGTTTCTGTGGTGACTTCCTGCTCAGGGGAACCCTGTGTCCTTCCCTGATTTCTTCCCCTACTGTGTTTCTGTGGTGACTTCCTGCTCAGGGGAACCCTGTGTCCTTCCCTGATTTCTTCCCCTACTGTGTTTCTGTGGTGACTTCCTGCTCAGGGGAACCCTGTGTCCATCCCTGATTTCTTCCCCTACTGTGTTTCTGTGGTGACTTCCTGCTCAGGGGAACCCTGTGTCCATCCCCGATTTCTTCCCCTACTGGGTTTCTGTGGTGATTTCCTGCTCAGGGGAACCCTGTGTCCATCCCTGATTTCTTCCCCTACTGTGTTTCTGTGGTGACTTCCTGCTCAGGGGAACCCTGTGTCCATCCCTGATTTCTTCCCCTACTGTGTTTCTGTGGTGACTTCCTGCTCAGGGGAACCCTGTGTCCATCCCTGATTTCTTCCCCTACTGTGTTTCTGTGGTTACTTCCTGCTCAGGGGAACCCTGTGTCCATCCCTGGTTTCTTCCCCTACTGTGTTTCTGTGGTGACTTCCTGCTCAGGGGAACCCTGTGTCCATCCCTGATTTCTTCCCCTACTGTGTTTCTGTGGTTACTTCCTGCTCAGGGGAACCCTGTGTCCATCCCTGATTTCTTCCCCTACTGTGTTTCTGTGGTTACTTCCTGCTCGGGGGAACCCTGTGTCCTTCCCTGATTTCTTCCCCTACTGGGTTTCTGTGGTAACTTTCTGCTCAGGGAACCCTGTGTTCATCCTTGATTTTTTCCCCTACTGTGTTTCTGTGGTGACTTCCTGCTCAGGGGAACCCTGTGTCCTTCCCTGATTTCTTCCCCTACTGTGTTTCTGTGGTGACTTCCTGCTCAGGGGAACCCTGTGTCCATCCCTGATTTTTTCCCCTACTTGGTTTCTGTGGTGACTTCCTGCTCAGGGGAACCCTGTGTCCATCCCTGATTTCTTCCCCTACTGTGTTTCTGTGGTTAATTCCTGCTCAGGGGAACCCTGTGTCCTTCCCTGATTTCTTCCCCTACTGTGTTTCTGTGGTGACTTCCTGCTCAGGGGAACCCTGTGTCCTTCCCTGATTTCTTCCCCTACTGTGTTTCTGTGGTGACTTCCTGCTCAGGGGAACCCTGTGTCCTTCCCTGATTTCTTCCCCTACTGTGTTTCTGTGGTGACTTCCTGCTCAGGGGAACCCTGTGTCCATCCCTGATTTCTTCCCCTACTGTGTTTCTGTGGTGACTTCCTGCTCAGGGGAACCCTGTGTCCATCCCCGATTTCTTCCCCTACTGGGTTTCTGTGGTGATTTCCTGCTCAGGGGAACCCTGTGTCCATCCCTGATTTCTTCCCCTACTGTGTTTCTGTGGTGACTTCCTGCTCAGGGGAACCCTGTGTCCATCCCTGATTTCTTCCCCTACTGTGTTTCTGTGGTTACTTCCTGCTCAGGGAAACCCTGTGTCCATCCCTGATTTCTTCCCCTACTGTGTTTCTGTGGTTAATTCCTGCTCAGGGGAACCCTGTGTCCTTCCCTGATTTCTTCCCCTACTGTGTTTCTGTGGTGACTTCCTGCTCAGGGGAACCCTGTGTCCTTCCCTGATTTCTTCCCCTACTGTGTTTCTGTGGTGACTTCCTGCTCAGGGGAACCCTGTATCCTTCCCTGATTTCTTCCCCTACTGTGTTTCTGTGGTTAATTCCTGCTCAGGGGAACCCTGTGTCCTTCCCTGATTTCTTCCCCTACTGGGTTTCTGTGGTGACTTCCTGCTCAGGGGAACCCTGTGTCCTTCCCTGATTTCTTCCCCTACTGTGTTTCTGTGGTGACTTCCTGCTCAGGGGAACCCTGTATCCTTCCCTGATTTCTTCCCCTACTGTGTTTCTGTGGTTAATTCCTGCTCAGGGGAACCCTGTGTCCTTCCCTGATTTCTTCCCCTACTGGGTTTCTGTGGTGACTTCCTGCTCAGGGGAACCCTGTGTCCTTCCCTGATTTCTTCCCCTACTGTGTTTCTGTGGTGACTTCCTGCTCAGGGGAACCCTGTGTCCATCCCCGATTTCTTCCCCTACTGGGTTTCTGTGGTGATTTCCTGCTCAGGGGAACCCTGTGTCCATCCCTGATTTCTTCCCCTACTGTGTTTCTGTGGTTACTTCCTGCTCAGGGGAACCCTGTGTCCATCCCCGATTTCTTCCCCTACTGGGTTTCTGTGGTGACTTCCTGCTCAGGGGAACCCTGTGTCCTTCCCTGATTTCTTCCCCTACTGTGTTTCTGTGGTGACTTCCTGCTCAGGGGAACCCTGTGTCCATCCCCGATTTCTTCCCCTACTGGGTTTCTGTGGTGATTTCCTGCTCAGGGGAACCCTGTGTCCATCCCTGATTTCTTCCCCTACTGGGTTTCTGTGGTGACTTCCTGCTCAGGGGAACCCTGTGTCCATCCCTGATTTCTTCCCCTACTGTGTTTCTGTGGTGACTCCCTTCTCAGGGGAACCCTGTGTCCATCCCTGATTTCTTCCCCTACTGTGTTTCTGTGGTGACTCCCTTCTCAGGGGAACCCTGTGTCCATCCCACATTTTCTTCCCAAGGGAACACTGGGTCCGGTGCCTGATTTCTTTCCCCTTTCCCGGCAGGGGTTTTTCAGAAGAACCATCAGGTTGAAGTTAATTTATGAAAGGTGCGACCTGAATTGCCGGATTCACAAGAAAAGCCGAAATAAATGTCAGTTCTGCCGGTTCCAGAAGTGCCTGTCGGTCGGCATGTCCCATAACGGTGAGTTGGTTCTGTTCCTTCCAGGGTCCCAGAACTTGCGCTGATCCATCTCTTACTATTTCTAATGATTTCTTGCAGTGTTTTGGTTTGGGCCACACCCCCAGGGTTCTGCTTAGGATTCGGATTGGGGCAAATTCTGAGCAGAATCCTGATCCCAGCGGGGCCCTAATAAGCCCCTTCCTGAGGGGCAAATGGTACTTACCTCTCTCATATTCCTAGATAGGGGCTAAAGGGGAACTAAACCAAAACAACCCAATATTACGGCCCATTCTCAGGCACAAAAACAGGACAGGTTTTATTTTGACAAGAGAAGTAAAGGGAAAGCAAAGTACTTAATGCTTCGCTGCATGTGGAATTTATACCCCCCCCCCCCCCAGGCATTAGCTGGTTACATGGCAGAAACAAACGGGAGTCTCCTACAGGTCAGACTTCCCACCGGTACGGCCAATCAGCAGATTCCCTGTGGCCCTAGTGGCCCTGCACCATTCCTGCCCCAGGAGGGAGGTTACTGACAGTTAGGGGGCTCCCACCTCCCCCCTTTATTATTGGCCACATATTAAAGCCTCTCATTTGCAAGTAATTCAGATGCTGCAGACTGAACTGATTTATGTGCAGCCATGCAGAAAGCATCCGAATCACTTGCTAACGAGCCATGTGGGATAGGGGGCAACACTACCGGTATTAAAGGGGGGAGGAGCCAGCCTACTGACAGGACAGGAGCCCCAGCTGCCACCAAGGTCACTAGAGTTTCTCTGATTAAACAAACTGCTCTCACCCCTGTGACACCTCCTCTTGCACTTTATTGCCCCCACCCCAGATCATCAGGAGAAGTTTCTGAATGAATTCATTCTTATGTTCTGGAATGCGTTATTTTTCCTATTTGCCCCGCGAGGTGTAAATGCCCCCAGGCCATGGCAGGGAGTGGCCCCAGGGAACCCTCACTTTACACGCCGTTGCCAGGCGTGCAGATGAGGGCGGTGCCAGTAACACGCGGGGTACATGTGGCCGCTAATACCCGGCAGGGGCAGATTTCTGGAAGAACCAGTGATTTCCCCTGCCCCCTCGGGGCACAATGTGTTGTTTATGGGACCGGTTCCTCGTTAGCAATAGGAATTTACACGCCGGTTGGTGCGTACGTGCCGGGTCGCGGGCGTGCAAAGCGCAGGGTCACAATCAACACGAGATGGACTGGGAATGAGCAGCCAAACTGGAAGGGCCCCATTCCTGCGCTTGTTCATACACCGGGCAGGGCCGGATTTTCTGGTTTAGTGGACAAAGCTCAGAAAACACAAGTTCTTGGCATGTGAATTCCAAAGCAAACAAGTCCCGGGGCAACTGCCCCCCCCCCACCCCCCAAGCACCCAGTCCTCTCCCTGCGCCACGGCTCTGATATGGGCACCAAATTCACCTGAATCAGAACTCAGATTTGGACCTTAAATAAAATCTAAAAATAACCCCAAAAGTCCTGTTTTGCTTGTTTTTCCTACTCAAAAAAGGTCAGGACCTGCCCCACCCAATATGGCGGCGCCCAGGATACATCCCATGTGTCCAATATAAGCCCTTCCCGGCCAGCAACCGAACCCCCCCTTCTGAATCTCTTCCAATAAGAACCATTTCTGTCCAATCAGAACTTCTTAGGGGAAACAAGATTCTTCTGCCTGAATTGGACTCACTCTCTTCTTCTTTGCGCACTTTGTGATTCCAAACAGTTTTGGGGTCTCATATGATGATAACAGGGGGGGGGGGCAATAGCAAGTCTTATTTTCCCCTACACTCCCCATCTTGCCCTACTGTCCCCATCTTGCCCTACTGTCCCCATCTTGCCCTACTGTCCCATCTTGCCCTACTGTCCCCATCTTGCCCTACTGTCTCCATCTTGCCCTACTGTCCCCATCTTGCCCTACTGTCTCCATCTTGTCCTACTGTCCCATCTTGTCCTACTGTCTCCATCTTGTCCTACTGTCTCCATCTTGCCCTACTGTCTCCATCTTGCCCTACTGTCTCCATCTTGCCCTACTGTCTCCATCTTGCCCTACTGTCCCCATCTTGTCCTACTGTCTCCATCTTGTCCTACTGTCTCCATCTTGTCCTACTGTCCCCATCTTGCTCTACTGTCTCCATCTTGCCCTACTGTCTCCATCTTGTCCTACTGTCTCCATCTTGCCCTACTGTCTCCATCTTGCCCTACTGTCTCCATCTTATTCTACTGTCTCCATCTTGCCCTACTGTCTCCATCTTATTCTACTGTCTCGATCTTGTCCTACTGTGTCCATCTTGCCCTACTGTCTCCATCTTGTCCTACTGTCCCCATCTTGCCCTACTGTCCCCATCTTGTCCTACTGTCTCCATCTTGCCCTACTGTCTCCATCTTATTCTACTGTCTCGATCTTGTCCTACTGTGTCCATCTTGCCCTACTGTCTCCATCTTGTCCTACTGTCCCCATCTTGCCCTACTGTCCCCATCTTGTCCTACTGTCTCCATCTTGCCCTACTGTCTCCATCTTATTCTACTGTCTCCATCTTGCCCTACTGTCTCCATCTTATTCTACTGTCTCGATCTTGTCCTACTGTGTCCATCTTGCCCTACTGTCTTCATCTTGTCCTACTGTCTCCATCTTGTCCTACTGTCTCCATCTTGCCCTACTGTCTCCATCTTGTCCTACTGTCTCCATCTTGCCCTACTGTCTCCATCTTGCCCTACTGTCTCCATCTTATTCTACTGTCTCCATCTTGTCCTACTGTGTCCATCTTGCCCTACTGTCTCCATCTTGCCCTACTGTCTCCATCTTGCCCTACTGTCTCCATCTTGCCCTACTGTCTCCATCTTGCCCTACTGTCTCCATCTTGTCCTACTGTCTCCATCTTATTCTACTGTCTCCATCTTGTCCTACTGTCTCCATCTTGCCCTACTGTCTCCATCTTGTCCTACTGTCTCCATCTTGCCCTACTGTCTCCATCTTATTCTACTGTCTCCATCTTGCCCAACTGTCTCCATCTTATTCTACTGTCTCCATCTTATCCTACTGTGTCCATCTTGCCCTACTGTCTCCATCTTGTCCTACTGTGTCCATCTTGCCCTACTGTCTCCATCTTGTCCTACTTTGTCCATCTTGCCCTACTGTCCCCATCTTGCCCTACTGTCCCCATCTTGCCCTACTGTCTCCATCTTGCCCTACTGTCCCCATCTTGCCCTACTGTCCCCATCTTTCCCTACTGTCCCCATCTTGCCCTACTGTCCCCATTTTATTCTACTGTCTCCATCTTGTCCTACTGTCTCCATCTTGCCCTACTGTCTCCATCTTGCCCTACTGTCTCCATCTTGTCCTACTGTCTCCATCTTGCCCTACTGTCCCCATCTTATTCTACTGTCTCCATCTTGTCCTACTGTCTCCATCTTGCCCTACTGTCTCCATCTTGCCCTACTGTCTCCATCTTGCCCTACTGTCTCCATCTTGTCCTACTGTCTCCATCTTGCCCTACTGTCTCCATCTTATTCTACTGTCTCCATCTTGCCCTACTGTGTCCATCTTGTCCTACTGTCTCCATCTTGCCCTACTGTCTCCATCTTGCCCTACTGTCTCCATCTTGTCCTACTGTCTCCATCTTGCCCTACTGTCTCCATCTTATTCTACTGTCTCCATCTTGTCCTACTGTGTCCATCTTGCCCTACTGTCTCCATCTTGCCCTACTGTCTCCATCTTGTCCTACTGTCTCCATCTTGCCCTACTGTCTCCATCTTGTCCTACTGTCTCCATCTTGCCCTACTGTCTCCATCTTGCCCTACTGTCTCCATCTTATTCTACTGTCTCCATCTTGTCCTACTGTCTCCATCTTATTCTACTGTCTCCATCTTGTCCTACTGTCTCCATCTTGCCCTACTGTCTCCATCTTATTCTATTGTCTCCATCTTGCCCAACTGTCTCCATCTTATTCTACTGTCTCCATCTTGTCCTACTGTGTCCATCTTGCCCTACTGTCTCCATCTTGTCCTACTGTGTCCATCTTGCCCTACTGTCTCCATCTTGTCCTACTTTGTCCATCCTGCCCTACTGTGTCCATCTTGCCCTACTGTCCCCATCTTATTCTACTGTCTCCATCTTGTCCTACTGTCTCCATCTTGCCCTACTGTCTCCATCTTGCCCTACTGTCCCCATCTTGTCCTACTTTGTCCATCCTGCCCTACTGTGTCCATCTTGCCCTACTGTCTCCATCTTGTCCTACTTTGTCTATCCTGCCCTACTGTGTCCATCTTGCCCTACTGTCCCCATCTTATTCTACTGTCTCCATCTTGTCCTACTGTCTCCATCTTGCCCTACTGTCTCCATCTTGCCCTACTGTCTCCATCTTGCCCTACTGTCTCCATCTTGTCCTACTGTCTCCATCTTGCCCTACTGTCTCCATCTTATTCTACTGTCTCCATCTTGCCCTACTGTGTCCATCTTGTCCTACTGTCTCCATCTTGCCCTACTGTCTCCATCTTGCCCTACTGTCTCCATCTTGCCCTACTGTCTCCATCTTGTCCTACTGTCTCCATCTTGCCCTACTGTCTCCATCTTATTCTACTGTCTCCATCTTGTCCTACTGTGTCCATCTTGCCCTACTGTCTCCATCTTGCCCTACTGTCTCCATCTTGTCCTACTGTCTCCATCTTGCCCTACTGTCTCCATCTTGTCCTACTGTCTCCATCTTGCCCTACTGTCTCCATCTTGCCCTACTGTCTCCATCTTATTCTACTGTCTCCATCTTGTCCTACTGTCTCCATCTTATTCTACTGTCTCCATCTTGTCCTACTGTCTCCATCTTGCCCTACTGTCTCCATCTTATTCTATTGTCTCCATCTTGCCCAACTGTCTCCATCTTATTCTACTGTCTCCATCTTGTCCTACTGTGTCCATCTTGCCCTACTGTCTCCATCTTGTCCTACTGTGTCCATCTTGCCCTACTGTCTCCATCTTGTCCTACTTTGTCCATCCTGCCCTACTGTGTCCATCTTGCCCTACTGTCCCCATCTTGCCCTACTGTCTCCATCTTGCCCTACTGTCCCCATCTTGCCGTACTGTCCCCATCTTTCCCTACTGTCCCCATCTTGCCCTACTGTCTCCATCTTATTCTACTGTCTCCATCTTGTCCTACTGTCCCCATCTTGCCTTACTGTCTCCATCTTATTCTACTTTCCCCATCTTGCCCTACTGTCCCCATCTTGCCCTACTGTCTCCATCTTATTCTACTGTCTCCATCTTGCCCTACTGTCTCCATCTTGCCCTACTGTCTCCATCTTGCCCTACTGTCCCCATCTTGCCCTACTGTCCCCATCTTGCCCTACTGTCTCCATCTTGCCCTACTGTCCCCATCTTGCCCTACTGTCTCCATCTTATTCTACTGTCTCCATCTTGTCCTACTGTCTCCATCTTGCCCTACTGTCTCCATCTTATTCTACTGTCCCCATCTTGCCCTACTGTCCCCATCTTGCCCTACTGTCTCCATCTTATTCTACTGTCTCCATCTTGCCCTACTGTCTCCATCTTATTCTACTGTCTCCATCTTGTCCTACTGTCCCCATCTTGCTCTACTGTCCCCATCTTGCCCTACTGTCCCCATCTTGCCCTACTGTCCCCATCTTATTCTACTGTCTCCATCTTGTCCTACTGTCTCCATCTTGTCCTACTGTCTCCATCTTGTCCTACTGTCTCCATCTTGTCCTACTGTCTCCATCTTGTCCTACTGTCTCCATCTTATTCTACTGTCTCCATCTTGTCCTACTGTCTCCATCTTGTCCTACTGTCCCCATCTTGCTCTACTGTCCCCATCTTGCCCTACTGTCCCCATCTTGCCCTACTGTCTCCATCTTGCCCTACTGTCTCCATCTTGTCCTACTGTCTCCATCTTGTCCTACTGTCTCCATCTTATTCTACTGTCTCCATCTTGTCCTACTTTCTCCATCTTGTCCTACTGTCCCCATCTTGCTCTACTGTCCCCATCTTATTCTACTGTCTCCATCTTGCCCTACTCTCTCCATCTTGCCCTACTGTCCCCATCTTGCCCTACTGTCCCCATCATGTTCTACTATTGCCATATTACCCTACTGTCTCCATCTTGCCCAATTATCACCAGCTTGCCAGGGGGTATTATTGATGCCCTGGATCAGTATGGGAGCTAGCTGTTAGGAATGAGTCACACTAATAGCCCCCCAGTTTCCCCATTCTGGGAATTGTAGTTAGTGAGGGGAAGGGGTACGAGGCTGCTGGTTGGCCGGGGGGGTGGGGGTAGGACCCCGGGCCCCAGGAATATTTGGTGTGGATGTGGGGCAGTTGTTTGGATTTGTTGTGGATGTTTGGAAAGCCGTTTAGGAACATATTTGTGCTGGGGGGGTAACAATTGGCACATCCCCTTGCACTGTGCCCCCTGGGGGCCCCTGGCATTACATTCTGGTAGAAGAAGGCCCTGCTGTGGGGCGGGGGGATTGCGACACCAGCAAAACACTATCAAGTGACAGAATAAATCATAAGATGTTGTTGCAGCCGCTCCCCCCGGTCACATGCCCAGCTGTGGGGCACAATGGGCACAGCCCCCCCTCCCTGGGGCATCACAGAAATGTATAGAGATAAAGCCACAGTTATTGCCAAAGAGTTGCTCTGGGTTACATTGGGGCAACTTGTGGGCATCAGTCTGTCTGTTGCCCCTTAACCCCCCAGGCAGGAACAGAAATGAGCAAATGAGGCATCACAGTTGGGATAGAGAGTCACTGCTCTTATTTTCTGGCCAGAGGAGGGGGGGCAAGACTCCTGTCACTGGGGGGGGGCAAGACTCCTGTCATTGGGGGGGGTCAAGACTCCTGTCACTGGGGGGGGCAAGACTCCTGTCGTTGGGGGGGGGCAAGACTCCTGTCATTGGGGGGGTCAAGACTCCTGTCACTGGGGGGGCAAGACTCCTGTCGTTGGGGGGGGGCAAGACTCCTGTCATTGGGGGGGGGGTCAAGACTCCTGTCACTGGGGGGGGGCAAGACTCCTGTCACTGGGGGGGGCAAGACTCCTGTCATTGGGGGGGGCAAGACTCCTGTCACTGGGGGGGGGCAAGACTCCTGTCACTGGGGGGGGCAAGACTCCTGTCATTGGGGGGGGGCAAGACTCCTGTCATTGGGGGGGGGGGCAAGACTCCTGTCATTGGGGGTCAAGGCTCCTGTCACTGGGGGGGGGCAAGACTCCTGTCATTGGGGGGTCAAGACTCCTGTAAGTGGGGGGGCAGAACTTCTGTAAGTGATGGGGGGCAAGAGTCCTGTAAGTGGTGGAGGGGGGGCAAGACTCCTGTAAGTGTTGGGGGGGGGGTCAAGACTCCTGTCACTGGGGGGAGGCAAGACTCCTGTCACTGGGGGGGGGGCAAGACTCCTGTCACTGGGGGGGGCAAGACTCCTGTCACTGGGGGGGGGGGAGCAAGAATCCTGTCATGGGGGGGCAAGACTCCTGTCACTGGGGGGGCAAGACTCCTGTAAGTGTTGGGGGGGGCAAGACTCCTGTCACTGGGGGGTCAAGACTCCTGTAAGTGTTGGGGGGGGCAAGACTCCTGTCACTGGGGGGTCAAGACTCCTGTAAGTGGGGGGGCAGAACTCCTGTAAGTGGTGGGGGTTGAGTCCTGTAAGTGGTGGAGGGGGGGCAAGACTCCTGTAAGTGGTGGGGGTTAAGAGTCCTGTAAGTGGTGGAGGGGGGGCAAGACTCCTGTAAGTGGAGGGAGCAGAACTCCTGTAAGTGGGGGGGCAGAACTCCTGTAAGTGGTGGGGGGGCAAGACTCCTGTAAGTGGTGGGGGGGCAAGACTCCTGTAAGTGGGGGCACACAACTCCTGTAAATGGTGGGGGGGCAAGACTCCTGTAAGTGGTGGGGGGGCAAGACTCCTGTAAGTGGAGGGAGCAGAACTCCTGTAAGTGGGGGCACACAACTCCTGTAAATGGTGGGGGGGCAAGACTCCTGTAAGCGGTGGGGGAGGGGCAGGACAACTGTTGGGGGGGTAGGAGGTTGCTGCACGAGAAGTAAAGGATTCAGAGACTTCACTATATTACATGATCATTTGAACTGAATGCGGCCCCCCAGCATGAGATCTAATTGCCCCCCACTTGTCATGAGTTGGACAACACTGCTCTGGGTGATACTGGTGGGAAGCGGTACTGCAACTGATTGGCTACAAAGCAGGATTTTATTCATCTGCACCCACAGTGACTTCTAGATATACCCCCCCCCCCCCCCCAGCTTTCCCTCTGACCTGGGAGACTCAGTAGCCCTGACTGTATATTTACCCCCCCCTCATCCCTTGGAGACTCAGTAGCCCTGACTGTATATTCCCCCCCCCCCCATCCCTTGGAGACTCAGTAGCCCTGACTGTATATTTACCCCCCCCCCCCTCATCCCTTGGAGAATCAGTAGCCCTGACTGTATATTTACCCCCCCCCCCCCATCCCTTGGAGACTCAGTAGCCCTGACTGTATATTTACCCCCCCCCCCCTCATCCCTTGGAGACTCAGTAGCCCTGACTGTATATTTAGCCCCCCCCTCATCCCTTGGAGACTCAGTAGCCCTGACTGTATATTTACCCCCCCCCCCCCCATCCATCCAGACTCAGTAGCCCTGACTGTATATTTAGCCCCCCCCTCATCCCTTGGAGACTCAGTAGCCCTGACTGTATATTTAGCCCCCCCCTCATCCCTTGGAGACTCAGTAGCCCTGACTGTATATTTACCCCCCCCCCCCCATCCATCCAGACTCAGTAGCCCTGACTTGTTAGATACACTTGGTGTATCCACACCTGGCTCCCAGCTTTGTCCTTACCAGGGTTTTGACCCCTAGCAACCCCAGGGTTTTGACCCCTAGCAACCAGGCAGTATTGGTAGTTTAATTCTGGAAACAGGCAGAATAAAAAAAAAAGCAGCGGAAAAATAACAATAAATAGAGACCAATTGCAGAGGTGGTGACGTTACATCTTCAGAAGTTCATGTAAGGGTTAATTTCCCCTTTAAGGTTTATGCTTGGGGGTTAATCTGGGGCCCTGGAGATAATGTTTGGGTGAGAATATCACTAGGGTATTGGAAACACCGGGGGGGGCAACTTGCCCTCTGCTGCCCCCCAGTGGCCCCGCCGTAAGGGACCGTAAGTTGTAACGGGAATGTCTCTCTCAGCCATCAGGTTCGGGCGGATGCCGCAGGCGGAGAAGGAGAAGCTATTGGCTGAGATCTCCAGCGACATCGACCAGTTGAACCCGGAATCGGCCGATCAGCGCGTCCTGGCCAAGCACTTGTACGACTCCTACCTGAAGTCCTTCCCATTGACCAAAGCCAAGGCGAGGGCCATCCTGACCGGCAGGGCCACCGACAAATCCGTTAGTACTGGCTATTAATCTATACAGGGTCCGGGGGGTTCCCAGGGGGGCACATTGTATATATTATACCGTGTAATGACTGTATATATACATGGGGGGGGGCTAACCTGCGTCCCTCCAGCTGGTACCCTGCAACTCCCTGCACCTCCCTACAACTCCCTGCAACTCCCTACACCTCCCTGCAACTCCCTACAACTCCCTGCAACTCCCTGCAACTCCCTACACCTCCCTGCAACTCCCTACACCTCCCTGCAACTCCCTGCAACTCCCTACAACTCTCTACACCTCCCTGCAACTCCCTACACCTCCCTGCAACTCCCTGCAACTCCCTACACCTCCCTGCAACTCCCTACACCTCCCTAACTCCCTGCAACTCCCTACACCTCCCTGCAACTCCCTACACCTCCCTGCAACTCCCTACAACTCCCTACACCTCCCTGCAACTCCCTACACCTCCCTACAACTCCCTACACATCCCTGCAACTCCCTACACCTCCCTGCAACTCCCTACAACTCCCTACAACTCGCTACAACTCCCTGCAACTCCCTACACCTCCCTGCACCTCCCTACAACTCCCTGCAACTCCCTACACCTCCCTGCAACTCCCTACACCTCCCTGCAACTCCCTACAACTCCCTACACCTCCCTGCAACTCCCTACAACTCCCTACACCTCCCTGCAACTCCCTACACCTCCCTACAACTCCCTACACATCCCTGCAACTCCCTACACCTCCCTGCAACTCCCTACAACTCGCTACAACTCCCTGCAACTCCCTACACCTCCCTGCAACTCCCTGCACCTCCCTACAACTCCCTACACCTCCCTGCAACTCCCTACACCTCCCTGCAACTCCCTACAACTCCCTGCAACTCCCTACAACTCCCTGCAACTCCCTACACCTCCCTGCAACTCCCTACACCTCCCTGCACCTCCCTACAACTCCCTGCAACTCCCTACACCTCCCTGCAACTCCCTACACCTCCCTACAACTCGCTACAACTCCCTGCAACTCCCTACACCTCCCTGCAACTCGCTACAACTCCCTGCAACTCCCTACACCTCCCTGCAACTCGCTACAACTCCCTACACCTCCCTGCAACTCGCTACAACTCCCTGCAACTCCCTACACCTCCCTGCAACTCCCTGCACCTCCCTACAACTCCCTACACCTCCCTGCAACTCCCTACACCTCCCTGCAACTCCCTACAACTCCCTGCAACTCCCTACACCTCCCTGCACCTCCCTACAACTCCCTGCAACTCCCTACACCTCCCTGCAACTCCCTACACCTCCCTACAACTCGCTACAACTCCCTGCAACTCCCTACACCTCCCTGCAACTCGCTACAACTCCCTGCAACTCCCTACACCTCCCTGCAACTCGCTACAACTCCCTACACCTCCCTGCAACTCGCTACAACTCCCTGCAACTCCCTACACCTCCCTGCAACTCGCTACAACTCCCTGCAACTCGCTACAACTCCCTGCAACTCCCTACAACTCCCTGCAACTCCCTGCAGCCCAACACTAAGCAGTAGTTCAGCAGCCGCTGGGGGCTCAGCCATTTGTGTTTGTGGCACCGACCCATCCAGAAATAGAAATGTAATCAGTGTGCGGAGCCCAAAGGGTTAATTGGATGCTGCAGATTACTGCTAAGGGCCACAGGAGCAACACCAGGGGCCCTCAAAATCTCAAGGTGGCCGGACAGATTTATAGGGGTAGTACACCTTTAAATTAACTCTTCATGTGTTATTAACAATGATGACAATTTGCAAATGGTTTTTATTGGTTATTTTTTTTGTGGTTTTTCAGTAATTTTAGCTTTTTATTCAGCGGCTCCCAGTTTGGTATTTCTGCAGCTCTCTGGTTGCTAGGGTCTTGTTTACCTCAGCAACCAATCAGGGGCTTGTATGAGAGACTGGAACATGAATAGGAGGGGCTGAATAGAAAGATAAGGGGGGAGGAAATGAAGAATAACAATAAAACTGGAGCCTCACAGAGCAATAGGGTTTGGCTGCCGGGGTCACTGACCCCCATAGTAAGAAAGGCACATAATTCAAAAACTATAATAAATAAATAATGAAGACCAATTGCAAAGTTGCTCAGACTGGGACATTCAATAACATAATAAAAGTTAACTTCAAGGTGATTCTGCTGCTTATCTGCCCGTGTGTGGGCCCCCGGCCGCCCTACCCAACCGGTATCTGGCAGAATATTGGCCGGTGCTGATTGGGCGAGTTACAAAAATCTTATATATATCTATAACCCCCATCAGACCCCTCCCTGCTGCCCCCCCATAACTGTGAGCCCCCCGCCAGTTGCTGTTTCTTGTGTCCCTCACACGGGGCCCCTGAGTGGGTTCCTGGGAGTTGGGAGGGAAGGGAGAGAGCAAATAGGCGGCTCTTGTTCTCTGTGTTTGTTCTGCGCTGGACTTTACCCCCAGTCAGTATAGAGTCTGGCAGCATTTCCTCCTTACGGGCCCTGGGGCCACACATAGCTCAGCACATAGGCACTCCCTGCACTGGCGCCTCTCCTGGTGGCAACCGGGAACTGCATATCAGGAGGGGAAAGGAGCCTGCCAGTAGCTGTCATTAAACTGCAACTCCCAGCACCCTCAGCACTTGTGATATGGCCCCCCCATCACTCTCAGGCCCCTCCAGGCAGCAGCGCAGGGAGTAGTGGGAACCATTTTGTATGAGCCCCAAACTGTTTCCTCTATGGGCCCCTGAGAATCTGAATCCCACCTTAGGGCCACTAGTTGTACCGGGCAGGCTAGGGGACCCATAGAATCTGAATCCCACCTTAGGGCCACTAGTTGTGCCGGGCAGGCTAGGGGCCCCTGAGAATCTGAATCCCACCTTAGGGCCACTAGTTGTACCGGGCAGGCTAGGGGCCCCTGAGAATCTGAATCCCACCTTAGGGCCACTAGTTGTACCGGGCAGGCTAGGGGCCCCTGAGAATCTGAATCCCACCTTAGGGCCACTAGTTGTACCGGGCAGGCTAGGGGCCCCATAGAATCTGAATCCCACCTTAGGGCCACTAGTTGTACCGGTCAGGCTAGGGGCCCCTGAGAATCTGAATCCCACCTTAGGGCCACTAGTTGTACCGGGCAGGCTAGGGGCCCCTGAGAATCTGAATCCCACCTTAGGGCCACTAGTTGTACCGGGCAGGCTAGGGGCCCCTGAGAATCTGAATCCCACCTTAGGGCCACTAGTTGTACCGGGCAGGCTAGGGGCCCCATAGAATCTGAATCCCACCTTAGGGCCACTAGTTGTACCGGGCAGGCTAGGGGCCCCATAGAATCTGAATCCCACCTTAGGGCCACTAGTTGTACCGGGCAGGCTAGGGGCCCCTGAGAATCTGAATCCCACCTTAGGGCCACTAGTTGTACCGGGCAGGCTAGGGGCCCCTGAGAATCTGAATCCCACCTTAGGGCCACTAGTTGTACCGGGCAGGCTAGGGGCCCCTGAGAATCTGAATCCCACCTTAGGGCCACTAGTTGCCCCGGGCAGGGGCCCCGGTACCGGCGCTACGGGCACTAACGGGTCGGTTCCGTTGCAGCCGGTGGTTATATACGACATGAACTCGCTGATGATGGGGGAAGACCAGATCAAGGGGCAGTGCCAGGCGCCGGAGCAGAACAAGGAGGTGGCGATTCGCATCTTTCAGCGCTGCCAGTCGCGCTCCGTGGAGGCCGTTCGGGAGATCACGGAATTCGCCAAGAACATCCCGGGATTCGTCAGCCTCGACCTCAACGACCAGGTGACCCTCCTGAAATACGGGGTGCACGAGATCATCTTCACCATGTTGGCGTCGCTCATGAACAAAGACGGGGTGCTCATTGCCGAGGGGCAGGGCTTCATGACCCGCGAGTTCCTCAAGAGCCTGCGCAAACCCTTCTCCGACTTCATGGAGCCCAAGTTCGAATTCGCCATTCGCTTCAACGGCCTCGAACTCGACGACAGCGACTTGGCGATATTTATAGCAGTTATTATCCTTAGCGGAGGTGAGTCTGGCACTCTAATAGTTACAGCCCCTCGCTGGGCAGTCTGGCACTCTAATAGTTACAGCTCCTCGCTGGGCAGTCTGGCACTCTAATAGTTACAGCTCCTCGCTGGGCAGTCTGGCACTCTAATAGTTACAGCCCCTCGCTGGGCAGTCTGGCACTCTAATAGTTACAGCCCCTCGCTGGGCAGTCTGGCACTCTTATAGTTACAGCCCCTCGCTGGGCAGTCTGGCACTCTAATAGTTACAGCCCCTCGCTGGGCAGTCTGGCACTCTAATAGTTACAGCTCCTCGCTGGGCAGTCTGGCACTCTAATAGTTACAGCCCCTCGCTGGGCAGTCTGGCACTCTAATAGTTACAGCCCCTCGCTGGGGCAGTCTGGCACTCTTATAGTTACAGCCCCTCGCTGGGCAGTCCTGGCACTCTTATAGTTACAGCCCCTCGCTGGGCAGTCTGGCACTCTAATAGTTACAGCCCTCGCTGGGCAGTCTGGCACTCTAATAGTTACAGCTCCTCGCCGGGCAGTCTGGCACTCTAATAGTTACAGCCACTCGCCGGGCAGTCTGGCACTCTAATAGTTACAGCCCCTCGCCGGGCAGTCTGGCACTCTAATAGTTACAGCCCCTCGCTGGGCAGTCTGGCACTCTAATAGTTACAGCCACTCGCTGGGCAGTCTGGCACTCTAATAGTTACAGCCACTCGCTGGGCAGTCTGGCACTCTAATAGTTACAGCCCCTCGCTGGGCAGTCTGGCACTCTAATAGTTACAGCCCTCGCTGGGCAGTCTGGCACTCTAATAGTTACAGCCCCCTCGCTGGGCAGTCCTGGCACTCTAATAGTTCTAAGCCCCTCGCTGGGGCAAGTCTGGCACTCCTAATAGTTACAGCCCACTCGCGGGCCAGTCTGGCACTCTATAGTTACAGCTCCTCGCCGGCCAGTCTGGCACTCTAATAGTTACAGCTCCCTCCTGGGCAGTCTGGGCACTCTAAATAGTTACAGCCCCTCGCTGGGCAGTCTGCGCACTCTAATATGTCCCCCCCCAGGGCCTGCAGGTTTATATGTCCCCCCCCCCACCAGGGCTGCAGGTTTATATGTCCCCCCCCAGGGCTGGCAGGTTTATCCCCCCCCCCAGGGCTGCAGGCTTATATGTCCCCACCCAGGGCTGCAGGTTTATATGTCCCCGCCCCAGGGCTGCAGGTTTATATGTCCCCCCCCCCCAGGGCTGCAGGTTTATATGTCCCCCCCCAGGGCTGCACGGTTTATATTCCTTCCCCCCAGGGCTGCAGGTTTATATGTCCCCCCCCAGGGCTGCAGGTTTATATGTCCCCCCCCCAGGGCTGCAGGTTTATATGTCCCCCCCAGGGCTGCAGGTTTATATGTCCCCCCCCCCAGGGCTGCAGGTTTATATGTCCCCCCAGGGCTGCAGGTTTATATGTCCCCCCCCCCCCAGGGCTGCAGGTTTATATGTCCCCCCCCCAGGGCTGCAGGTTTATATGTCCCCCCCCCAGGGCTGCAGGTTTATATGTCCCCCCCAGGGCTGCAGGTTTATATGTCCCCCAGGGCTGCAGGTTTATGTCCCCCCAGGGCTGCAGGTTTATATGTCCCCCCAGGGCTGCAGGTTTATATGTCCCCCAGGGCTGCAGGTTTATATGTCCCCCCCAGGGCTGCAGGTTATAATGTCCCCCCCAGGGCTGCAGGTTTATATGTCCCCCCCCAGGGCTGCAGGTTTATATGTCCCCCCCAGGGCTGCAGGTTTATATGTCCCCCCCAGGGCTGCAGGTTTATATGTCCCCCCCAGGGCTGCAGGTTTATATGTCCCCCCCCCCCAGGGCTGCAGGTTTATATGTCCCCCCCCCAGGGCTGCAGGTTTATATGTCCCCCCCCCCAGGGGCTGCAGGTTTATATGTCCCCCCCCCAGGGCTGCAGGTTTATATGTCCCCCCCCCAGGGCTGCAGGTTTATATGTCCCCCCCCAGGGCTGCAGGTTTATATGTCCCCCCCCCAGGGCTGCAGGTTTATATGTCCCCCCCCCAGGGCTGCAGGTTTATATGTCCCCCCCCCCAGGGCTGCAGGTTTATATGTCCCCCCCCCAGGGCTGCAGGTTTATAATGTCCCCCCCCCAGGGCTGCAGGTTTATATGTCCCCCCCCCCAGGGCTGCAGGTTTATATGTCCCCCCCCCAGGGCTGCCAGGTTTATATGTCCCCCCCCCCAGGGCTGGCAGGTTTATATGTCCCCCCCCCCAGGGCGCAGGTTGGCCCCCAAGGCTCATTATATGTCCCCCCCCCAGGCGCAGGTAGGCTCAGTTCCCCCCCAGGGCTGCAGGTTTATATGTCCCCCCCAGGCGCAGTTATGCCCCCCCAGGGCTGCAGGTTTATATGTCCCCCCCCAGGGCTGCAGGTTTATATGTCCCCCCCCCCAGGGCTTGCAGGTTTATATGTCCCCCCCCCAGGGCTGCAGGTTTATATGTCCCCCCCCCCCCAGGGCTGCAGGTTTATATGTCCCCCCCCCAGGCGCTGCAGGTTTATATGTCCCCCCCCCCCAGGGCTGCAGGTTTAATATGTCCCCCCCCCAGGGCTGCAGGTTTATATGTCCCCCCCCCCAGGGCTGCAGGTTTATATGTCCCCCCCCCAGGGCTGCAGGTTTAATATGTCCCCCCCCCCAGGGCTGCAGGTTTATATGTCCCCCCCCCCAGGGCTGCAGGTTTATATGTCCCCCCCCCCAGGGCTGCAGGTTTATATGTCCCCCCCCCCAGGGCTGCAGGTTTATAATGTCCCCCCCCAGGGCTGCAGGTTTATATGTCCCCCCCCCCCAGCAGGCTGAGGTTTAATGTCCGCCCCCAGGGCTGCAGGTTTATATGTCCCCCCCCCCCAGCGCTGCAGGCGCTTTATATGTCCCCCCGCCACGGGCTGCAGGTTTATATGCCCCCCCGCAGGGTGCAAGGTTATATGTCCCCCCCAGGGCTGCAGGCTTTATATGTCCCCCCCCCCAGGGCTGCAGGTTTATATGTCCCCCCCAGGGCTGCAAGTTTATATGTCCCCCCCAGGGCCCAGGTTTATATGTCCCCCCCAGGGCTGCAGGTTTATATGTCCCCCCCCAGGGCTGCAGGTTTATATGTCCCCCCCAGGGCTGCAGGTTTATATGTCCCCCCCCAGGGCTGCAGGTTTATATGTCCCCCCCCCCCAGGGCTGCAGGTTTATATGTCCCCCCCCAGGGCTGCAGGTTTATATGCCCCCCAGGGCTGCAGGTTTATATGCCCCCCCCAGGGCTGCAGGTTTATATGTCCCCCCCAGGGCTGCAGGTTTATATGTCCCCCCCCCAGGGCTGCAGGTTTATATGTCCCCCCCCCCAGGGCTGCAGGTTTATGCCCCCCCCAGGGCTGCAGGTTTATATGCTCCCCCCAGGGCTGCAGGTTTAATATGTCCCCCCCCCAGGGCTGCAAGGTTTATTGTCCCCCCCCCAGGGCTGCAGGTTTATATGTCCCCCCCAGGGCTGCAGGTTTATATGTCCCCCCCCAGGGCTGCAGGTTTATATGTCCCCCCCAGGGCTGCAGGTTTATATGTCCCCCCCAGGGCTGGCAGGTTTATATGCCCCCCCAGGGCTGCAGGTTTATATGCCCCCCCCAGGGCTGCAGGTTTATATGTCCCCCCCAGGGCTGCAGGTTTATATGTCCCCCCCCCCAGGGCTGCAGGTTTATATGTCCCCCCCCAGGGCTGCAGGTTTATATGTCCCCCCCCAGGGCTGCAGGTTTATATGTCCCCCCCCAGGGCTGCAGGTTTATATGTCCCCCCCAGGGCTGCAGGTTTATATGTCCCCCCAGGGCTGCAGGTTTATATGTCCCCCCCCAGGGCTGCAGGTTTATATGTCCCCCCCCCCAGGGCTGCAGGTTTATATGTCCCCCCCCAGGGCTAAAGGATTATCAGACAGTGGGAGATTATAAAGGATGGGGGGGGGTATATTTCATGAATACAGTTGGTTTGGTCGCTATTGGTTAATCCCCTGTAATTGTCAGCACTTAGACTCACCGGGCCGTTAGGCGGCACTTAGACTCCCCAGGCCGTTAGGCGGCACTTAGACTCCCCAGGCCGTTAGGCGGCAGTTAGACTCCCCAGGCCGTTAGGCGGCACTTAGACTCCCCGGGCCGTTAGGCGGCACTTAGACTCCCCAGGCCGTTAGGCGGCACTTAGACTCCCCAGGCCGTTAGGCGGCAGTTAGACTCCCCGGGCCGTTAGGCGGCACTTAGACTCCCCAGGCCGTTAGGCGGCAGTTAGACTCCCCGGGCCGTTAGGCGGCACTTAGACTCCCCGGGCCGTTAGGCGGCACTTAGACTCACCGGGCCGTTAGGCGGCACTTAGACTCCCCAGGCCGTTAGGCGGCAGTTAGACTCCCCGGGCCGTTAGGCGGCAGTTAGACTCCCCGGGCCGTTAGGCGGCACTTAGACTCCCCGGGCCGTTAGGCGGCAGTTACGGGAAGATCCGGCCCTTTGTTTACTACTTATTAAAGTATTAAACCAGACCAACTGCAGATGTGGGGCTTTTAGCACAATTGCCCATTAAGTGAACACATTGCCCCCCCCCCCCAGTGTAATTCCTGAGCCAGACAGGACAGTGCAGCGGACCACCCCGCACCTCCATATCCCAGAATGCACCACTGTATCCCAGAATGCACCTCTATATCCCAAAATGCACCTCTATATCCCAGAATGCACCACTGTATCCCAGAATGCACCTCCATATCCCAGAATGCACCACTGTATCCCAGAATGCACCTCTATATCCCAAAATGCACCTCTATATCCCAGAATGCACCACTGTATCCCAGAATGCACCTCTATATCCCAGAATGCACCTCTATATCCCAGAATGCACCACTGTATCCCAGAATGCACCTCTATATCCCAGAATGCACTACTGTATCCCAGAATGCACCTCTATATCCCAGAATGCACCACTCTATCCCAGAATGCACCACTGTATCCCAGAATGCACCTCTATATCCCAGAATGCACCACTGTATCCCAGAATGCTCCTCTATATCCCAGAATGCACCACTGTATCCCAGAATGCACCTCTATATCCCAGAATGCACCACTGTATCCCAGAATGCACTACTGTATCCCAGAATGCACCTCTATATCCCAGAATGCACCACTGTATCCCAGAATGCACCTCTATATCCCAGAATGCAGCTCTATATCCCAGAATGCACTACTGTATCCCAGAATGCACCTCTATATCCCAGAATGCACCACTCTATCCCAGAATGCACTACTGTATCCCAGAATGCACCTCTATATCCCAGAATGCACCACTCTATCCCAGAATGCACCACTGTATCCCAGAATGCACCTCTATATCCCAGAATGCACCACTCTATCCCAGAATGCACCACTGTATCCCAGAATGCACCTCTATATCCCAGAATGCACCACTGTATCCCAAAATGCTCCTCTATATCCCAGAATGCACCACTGTATCCCAGAATGCTCCGCTATATCCCAGAATGCACCTCTATATCCCAGAATGCACCACTGTATCCCAGAATGCACCTCTATATCCCAGAATGCACCTCTATATCCCAGAATGCACCACTGTATCCCAGAATGCACCTCTATATCCCAGAATGCACCTCTATATCCCAGAATGCACCTCTATATCCCAGAATTCACCTCTATATCCCAGAATGCACCACTGTATCCCAGAATGCTCCGCTATATCCCAGAATGCACCACTGTATCCCAGAATGCACCTCTATATCCCAGAATGCACCTCTGTATCCCAGAATGCTCCGCTATATCCCAGAATGCACCACTGTATCCCAGAATGCACCTCTATATCCCAGAATGCTCCGCTATATCCCAGGCACCACTGTATCCCAGAATGCACCTCTATATCCCAGAATGCACCTCTATATCCCAGAATGCTCCGCTATATCCCAGGCACCACTGTATCCCAGAATGCACCTCTATATCCCAGAATGCTCCGCTATATCCCAGAATGCTCCGCTATATCCCAGGCACCACTGTATCCCAGAATGCACCACTGTATCCCAGAATGCACCACTGTATCCCAGAATGCACCACTGTATCCCAGAATGCACCACTGTATCCCAGAATGCACCACTGTATCCCAGAATGCACCACTGTATCCCAGGCACCAGGAAGGTGCCAGGCTGTGGCCCTTAAGGTGGCCATACACGGACCGATTTTTTACTTACAAACGACCGATTCCCGAACGATCCGATGCTATCGTTAAGTTATCGTATAGTTGGTGGTGTACGAACGATCGTCGGCCCACTAAACGAGCCGACATTATCGTCCCCAAAATCGATTGGCCAGGTTTAAAAATTTTGGTCGTTTAACGATAAAATCTGCCAGTTGGTGTGAGTGTCAGACATTTGTCTTTCAACGATTGTTCTCTGCGCATGTCACGATTGCCAGCAGCAGAAGTCAACGACATCGATCGTACGTAGATGTACGATCGTAGGTATTTTACGATAATGATGCGACAAAATCTTTCCCGAATTATCGTTGCCCGTGGATGGCATATCGTATGGGAACTCGATCGCCATACGATCGTTTGTCGATATAATCGTTCATCGCACAACGAGCGAAATCGCCTCGTGTATGGCCACCTTTAATCTATAGGAGCAGATCTTGGCTCAGACCATTCTGCCTGGGGGGGGGCTCAGACCATTCTGCCGGGGGGGGGGGCTCAGACCATTCTGCCTGGGGGGGGGCTCAGACCATTCTGCCTGGGGGGGGGGCTCAGACCATTCTGCCTGGGGGGGGGGGCTCAGACCATTCTGCCTGGGGGGGGGCTCAGACCATTCTGCCGGGGGGGGGGCTCAGACCATTCTGCCTGGGGGGGCCTCAGACCATTCTGCCTGGGGGGGGGCTCAGACCATTCTGCCTGGGGGGGGGCTCAGACCATTCTGCCTGGGGGGGGGGCTCAGACCATTCTGCCTGGGGGGGGGCTCAGACCATTCTGCCGGGGGGGGGGCTCAGACCATTCTGCCTGGGGGGGCCTCAGACCATTCTGCCTGGGGGGGGGCTCAGACCATTCTGCCTGGGGGGGGGCTCAGACCATTCTGCCTGGGGGGGGGGCTCAGACCATTCTGCCTGGGGGGGGGCTCAGACCATTCTGCCGGGGGGGGGGCTCAGACCATTCTGCCTGGGGGGGCCTCAGACCATTCTGCCTGGGGGGGGGGCTCAGACCATTCTGCCTGGGGGGGGGCTCAGACCATTCTGCCGGGGGGGGGGCTCAGACCATTCTGCCTGGGGGGGCCTCAGACCATTCTGCCTGGGGGGGGGCTCAGAACATTCTGCCTGGGGGGGGGCTCAGAACATTCTGCCTGGGGGGGGGCTCAGACCATTCTGCCTGGGGGGGGCTCAGACCATTCTGCCGGGGGGGGCTCAGACCATTCTGCCTGGGGGGGGGCTCACACCATTCTGCCTGGGGGGGGCTCAGACCATTCTATCTCGGGGGGGACTCAGACCATTCTATCTCGGGGGGGGGGGCTCAGACCATTCTGCCTGGGGGGGGGCTCAGACCATTCTATCTCGGGGGGGGGCTCAGACCATTCTATCTCGGGGGGGGGGCTCAGACCATTCTGCCTGGGGGGGGCTCAGACCATTCTATCTCGGGGGGGGGCTCAGACCATTCTATCTCGGGGGGGGGCTCAGACCATTCTGCCTGGGGGGGGCTCAGACCATTCTGCCTGGGGGGGGGCTCAGACCATTCTGCCTGGGGGGGCTCAGACCATTCTGCCTGGGGGGGGCTCAGACCATTCTATCTCGGGGGGGGGCTCAGACCATTCTGCCTGGGGGGGGGCTCAGACCATTCTGCCTGGGGGGGGCTCAGACCATTCTGCCTGGGGGGGGCTCAGACCATTCTATCTCGGGGGGGGGGGGTTCCTGGGGTCTCCGGGTCTCTGTGTCACAAAGAGGAAGTCAACAAATACCGGAAATAGTCGATTTTATTCATTTGGGGGTTTTTTTGGCTTTTTGTAGAACAGGAAGTGTTTAAATTTGGCTTCCTCCCTCCTTATTAGTAACAGCCATTCCGTGCCCTCCCCCTGGGGCTCCGCCCACTCACCCACAGAGCTTCCACTCTACTAGCCTGGCCCATTATTGGGACCTGAGTGCACTCCAACCCCCCTGCACTCTCTCATATAGGTGCATACCCCCCCACACTCACATGAGCACACACTCACACTCACATTTCTGTTCCCCACAGACCGGCCGGGGCTGCTGAACGTGGGGCCCATAGAGGAGATACAGGGGAGTCTGTTACAGGCCCCCCCACACTCACATGAGCACACACTCACACTCACATTTCTGTTCCCCACAGACCGGCCGGGGCTGCTGAACGTGGGGCCCATAGAGGAGATACAGGGGAGTCTGTTACAGGCCCCCCC
The DNA here is from genome assembly GCF_000004195.4 of Xenopus tropicalis. Taxonomy (NCBI): domain Eukaryota; kingdom Metazoa; phylum Chordata; class Amphibia; order Anura; family Pipidae; genus Xenopus; species Xenopus tropicalis. The sequence continues at coordinate 153,352,108 of NC_030680.2, forward strand.
CCCCACACTCACATGAGCACACACTCACACTCACATTTCTGTTCCCCACAGACCGGCCGGGGCTGCTGAACGTGGGGCCCATAGAGGAGATACAGGGGAGTCTGTTACAGGCCCCCCCACACTCACATGAGCACACACTCACACTCACATTTCTGTTCCCCACAGACCGGCCGGGGCTGCTGAACGTGGGGCCCATAGAGGAGATACAGGGGAGTCTGTTACAGGCCCCCCCCACACTCACATGAGCACACACTCACACTCACATTTCTGTTCCCCACAGACCGGCCGGGGCTGCTGAACGTGGGGCCCATAGAGGAGATACAGGGGAGTCTGTTACAGGCCCCCCCACACTCACATGAGCACACACTCACATTTCTGTTCCCCACAGACCGGCCGGGGCTGCTGAACGTGGGGCCCATAGAGGAGATACAGGGGAGTCTGTTACAGGCCCCCCCACACTCACATGAGCACACACTCACACTCACATTTCTGTTCCCCACAGACCGGCCGGGGCTGCTGAACGTGGGGCCCATAGAGGAGATACAGGGGAGTCTGTTACAGGCCCCCCCACACTCACATGAGCACACACTCACACTCACATTTCTGTTCCCCACAGACCGGCCGGGGCTGCTGAACGTGGGGCCCATAGAGGAGATACAGGGGAGTCTGTTACAGGCCCCCCCCCCACACTCACATGAGCACACACTCACACTCACATTTCTGTTCCCCACAGACCGGCCGGGGCTGCTGAACGTGGGGCCCATAGAGGAGATACAGGGGAGTCTGTTACAGGCCCCCCCACACTCACATGAGCACACACTCACACTCACATTTCTGTTCCCCACAGACCGGCCGGGGCTGCTGAACGTGGGGCCCATAGAGGAGATACAGGGGAGTCTGTTACAGGCCCCCCCCCCCACACTCACATGAGCACACACTCACACTCACATTTCTGTTCCCCACAGACCGGCCGGGGCTGCTGAACGTGGGGCCCATAGAGGAGATACAGGGGAGTCTGTTACAGGCCCCCCCACACTCACATGAGCACACACTCACACTCACATTTCTGTTCCCCACAGACCGGCCGGGGCTGCTGAACGTGGGGCCCATAGAGGAGATACAGGGGAGTCTGTTACAGGCCCCCCCACACTCACATGAGCACACACTCACACTCACATTTCTGTTCCCCACAGACCGGCCGGGGCTGCTGAACGTGGGGCCCATAGAGGAGATACAGGGGAGTCTGTTACAGGCCCCCCACACTCACATGAGCACACACTCACACTCACATTTCTGTTCCCCACAGACCGGCCGGGGCTGCTGAACGTGGGGCCCATAGAGGAGATACAGGGGAGTCTGTTACAGGCCCCCCCACACTCACATGAGCACACACTCACACTCACATTTCTGTTCCCCACAGACCGGCCGGGGCTGCTGAACGTGGGGCCCATAGAGGAGATACAGGGGAGTCTGTTACAGGCCCCCCCACACTCACATGAGCACACACTCACACTCACATTTCTGTTCCCCACAGACCGGCCGGGGCTGCTGAACGTGGGGCCCATAGAGGAGATACAGGGGAGTCTGTTACAGGCCCCCCCACACTCACATGAGCACACACTCACACTCACATTTCTGTTCCCCACAGACCGGCCGGGGCTGCTGAACGTGGGGCCCATAGAGGAGATACAGGGGAGTCTGTTACAGGCCCCCCCACACTCACATGAGCACACACTCACACTCACATTTCTGTTCCCCACAGACCGGCCGGGGCTGCTGAACGTGGGGCCCATAGAGGAGATACAGGGGAGTCTGTTACAGGCCCCCCCACACTCACATGAGCACACACTCACACTCACATTTCTGTTCCCCACAGACCGGCCGGGGCTGCTGAACGTGGGGCCCATAGAGGAGATACAGGGGAGTCTGTTACAGGCCCCCCCACACTCACATGAGCACACACTCACACTCACATTTCTGTTCCCCACAGACCGGCCGGGGCTGCTGAACGTGGGGCCCATAGAGGAGATACAGGGGAGTCTGTTACAGGCCCCCCCACACTCACATGAGCACACACTCACACTCACATTTCTGTTCCCCACAGACCGGCCGGGGCTGCTGAACGTGGGGCCCATAGAGGAGATACAGGGGAGTCTGTTACAGGCCCCCCCACACTCACATGAGCACACACTCACACTCACATTTCTGTTCCCCACAGACCGGCCGGGGCTGCTGAACGTGGGGCCCATAGAGGAGATACAGGGGAGTCTGTTACAGGCCCCCCCACACTCACATGAGCACACACTCACACTCACATTTCTGTTCCCCACAGACCGGCCGGGGCTGCTGAACGTGGGGCCCATAGAGGAGATACAGGGGAGTCTGTTACAGGCCCCCCCACACTCACATGAGCACACACTCACACTCACATTTCTGTTCCCCACAGACCGGCCGGGGCTGCTGAACGTGGGGCCCATAGAGGAGATACAGGGGAGTCTGTTACAGGCCCCCCCACACTCACATGAGCACACACTCACACTCACATTTCTGTTCCCCACAGACCGGCCGGGGCTGCTGAACGTGGGGCCCATAGAGGAGATACAGGGGAGTCTGTTACAGGCCCCCCACACTCACATGAGCACACACTCACACTCACATTTCTGTTCCCCACAGACCGGCCGGGGCTGCTGAACGTGGGGCCCATAGAGGAGATACAGGGGAGTCTGTTACAGGCCCCCCACACTCACATGAGCACACACTCACACTCACATTTCTGTTCCCCACAGACCGGCCGGGGCTGCTGAACGTGGGGCCCATAGAGGAGATACAGGGGAGTCTGTTACAGGCCCCCCCACACTCACATGAGCACACACTCACACTCACATTTCTGTTCCCCACAGACCGGCCGGGGCTGCTGAACGTGGGGCCCATAGAGGAGATACAGGGGAGTCTGTTACAGGCGCTGGAGCTGCAGCTCAAACTCAACCACCCGGACTCGGCGCAACTCTTCGCGAAGCTGCTGCAGAAGATGACGGACCTGCGCCAGGTGGTGACTGAGCACGTGCAGCTGCTGCAGCTCATAAAGAAGACGGAGGCGGACATGTGCCTGCACCCCCTCTTACAGGAGATCTACAAAGACTTATACTGAGCCCCCCCAAACCCAGACGCACTCGCCCCCATTTGCACTATTTCTATATGGGAAACGCAACGATGCTGCAGAGCCACGCCCACAGCGCCTTATTGGCTCCTCAGGATTCTGACTCTCGGAGATTGGATCTGACACCTGGGGGGGCAACAATATGCAAACGTCCTACTTTCTACAAAGGTTTATAGAAGCCCCCATGCAATTAAATGTCTCGTTATTAAATGTCTCGTTATTAAATGTCTCGTTATTAAATGTCTCGTTATTAAATGCTCGTTTTTATTTTGTACCATTTAGTCTGGAAAGGCCCAATCACTGTCTGTTCCACCACAGTCCGGCTGAACTAACACTCTCTGTGCTTCTCTGGTTACAGATATATAGAAACATTGGGGTAACAGTCACCCCGCTATAGTTCCAGGGGTACCCAGGGCACAAATAAGCACTCACCCCAAATCCCCCCCTAACTGGCCTTCAGGCTGGGCCCCCTTAGCCCATAACAAGGTTACAGATATATAGAAACATTGGGGTAACAGTCACCCCGCTATAGTTCCAGGGGTACCCAGGGCACAAATAAGCACTCACCCCAAATCCCCCCCTAACTGGCCTTCAGGCTGGGCCCCCTTAGCCCATAACAAGGTTACAGATATATAGAAACATTGGGGTAACAGTCACCCCGCTATAGTTCCAGGGGTACCCAGGGCACAAATAAGCACTCACCCCAAATCCCCCCCTAACTGGCCTTCAGGCTGGGCCCCCTTAGCCCATAACAAGGTTACAGATATATAGAAACATTGGGGTAACAGTCACCCCGCTATAGTTCCAGGGGTACCCAGGGCACAAATAAGCTCTCACCCCAAATCCCCCCCTAACTGGCCTTCAGGCTGGGCCCCCTTAGCCCATAACAAGGTTACAGATATATAGAAACATTGGGGTAACAGTCACCCCGCTATAGTTCCAGGGGTACCCAGGGCACAAATAAGCACTCACCCCAAATCCCCCCCTAACTGGCCTTCAGGCTGGGCCCCCTTAGCCCATAACAAGGTTACAGATATATAGAAACATTGGGGTAACAGTCACCCCGCTATAGTTCCAGGGGTACCCAGGGCACAAATAAGCACTCACCCCAAATCCCCCCCTAACTGGCCTTCAGGCTGGGCCCCTTAGCCCATAACAAGGTTACAGATATATAGAAACATTGGGGTAACAGTCACCCCGCTATAGTTCCAGGGGTACCCAGGGCACAAATAAGCACTCACCCCAAATCCCCCCCTAACTGGCCTTCAGGCTGGGCCCCCTTAGCCCATAACAAGGTTACAGATATATAGAAACATTGGGGTAACAGTCACCCCGCTATAGTTCCAGGGGTACCCATATAGATACAGGAGAGGCTGCAGACACAGTTGCTGCCACTAGAGGGGGCAGGGCTGAAGGAGAGACTATGGATTCACTTACCTGGGGGAGGGACCTACCTGGCCAAGGTAAGTGAGTGCCCCAGGATCAGGGGGTACTTAGAATTCTCTCCTGGGTAAGAATGAATCTATTTACCCTGGGGGGGAGGAGCGATACCCCGGGTCCCATTATTATTATTCCCTATGCTGAGCGCAGGGCTCTGTGGGGTTAAATCTCAGTAAATACAATTATCTGTTAGTGACGGGAATGTATAATAATAACTATGGAAATTCATAAGAACGGATATTGGGAACATTGGGGTGCAGGGAGTTGGGGTGCAGGGAGTTCCGCTCCTCTTTAAACTCTTATTTCCGAGCCCCGCCCCCTCTATCTGGGGGGGGGGTCCCCGCTAACACAGTGTTGCCGAGTTGGATCTGAAGTTTGTCCCTATCTTGGTTCAGTAGGGGTAACAGCCTTAATCACACCGGGGCAAAATGGGGGATGTGCCCCAAGGCGCCCCCAGCAGGCAGAAGCCAACGCTGCTTATAGGGGTACGGGCCATGGTGTCAGGGGGATTTTACGGCTCAGCTGCATCCAATCAGTGCTCTCTGCACAAGAGCTGACATTCGGATTTAAGACTTAGATCCAGGAGCAGCTTTTTGCCTCAGAGCAGGGTAACACTCAGCCCCGCCCACTGCGCCCCCATATTCCCATCCCTAGGTTTGGGGGACCCCACACCTTCAGCTCCATTTAGAACTCGGGGCGAATACCCCCGACCCCCCATATAATTTCTCTTTCATTTGCCCCACCCCCTCTGCCCTCAGGCTCCCGGCCAATCAGTTTCGCAGTTGCTATTGGCTCCCCTGGGAGCTGCACTGTAACGGGATTGGTGCAGGTGGGTTTGGCACAGAGCTTGCTCTCTAGCCCCTCCCCCCCTGCCTGACACCCCAGCATCTAATGAGCCCCCCAAACCCTAAACTCTACTGAAAGGTGAAAATTATACAACTGTGTCTGAAATTGTGTGTGTGTGTGTAGGTAGGTGGGTAGGTAGGTAAGTAGGTAGCTAGATATATAGGTAGGTAGCTAGATATATAGGTGGGTAGGTAGGTATGTAGGTGAGTAGGTGGGTAGGTAGGTAGCTAGATATATAGGTGGTTAGGTAGGTGGGTAGGTAAGTAGCTAGATATATAGGTGGGTAGGTAGGTAAGTAGGTAGCTAGATATATAGGTGGGTAGGTAGGTAAGTAGGTAGCTAGATATATAGGTGGGTAGGTAGGTATGTAGGTGAGTAGGTAGGTAGGTGGGTAGGTAGGTAGCTAGATATATAGGTGGGTAGGTAGCTAGATATATAGGTGGTTAGGTAGGTGGGTAGGTAGGTAGGTGAGTAGGTAGGTGGGTATGTAGGTAGGTAGCTAGATATATAGGTGGGTAGGTATGTAGGTGAGTAGGTAGGTAGGTGGGTATGTAGGTAGGTAGCTAGATATATAGGTGGGTGGGTAGGTAGGTAGCTAGATATATAGGTGGTTAGGTAGGTGGGTAGGTAGGTAGCTAGATATATAGGTGGTTAGGTAGGTGGGTAGGTAGGTAGGTGAGTAGGTAGGTAGGTGGGTATGTAGGTAGGTAGCTAGATATATAGGTGGGTAGGTATGTAGGTGAGTAGGTAGGTAGGTGGGTATGTAGGTAGGTAGCTAGATATATAGGTGGGTAGGTAGGTAGCTAGATATATAGGTGGTTAGGTAGGTGGGTAGGTAGGTAGGTGAGTAGGTAGGTAGGTGGGTATGTAGGTAGGTAGCTAGATATATAGGTGGGTAGGTATGTAGGTGAGTAGGTAGGTAGGTGGGTATGTAGGTAGGTAGCTAGATATATAGGTGGGTAGGTAGGTAGCTAGATACAGTGGCTTGCAAAAGTATTCGGCCCCCTTGAACTTTCCCACATTTTGTCACATTACAGCCACAAACATGAATCCATTTTATTGGAATTCCACGGGAAAGCCCAATACAAAGTGGGGTACACGGGAAAGCCCAATACAAAGTGGGGTACACGGGAAAGCCCAATACAAAGTGGGGTACACGGGAAAGCCCAATACAAAGTGGGGTACACGGGAAAGCCCAATACAAAGTGGGGTACACGGGAAAGCCAATACAAAGTGGGGTACACGGGAAAGCCCAATACAAAGTGGGGTACACGGGAAAGCTCAATACAAAGTGTGGTACACGGGAAAGCCCAATACAAAGTGGGGTACACGGGAAAGCCCAATACAAAGTGGGGTACACGGGAAAGCCCAATACAAAGTGGGGTACACGGGAAAGCCCAATACAAAGTGGGGTACACGGGAAAGCCCAATACAAAGTGGGGTACACGGGAAAGCCCAATACAAAGTGGGGTACACGGGAAAGCCCAATACAAAGTGGGGTACACGGGAAAGCCCAATACAAAGTGGGGTACACGGGAAAGCTCAATACAAAGTGTGGTACACGGGAAAGCCCAATACAAAGTGGGGTACACGGGAAAGCCCAATACAAAGTGGGGTACACGGGAAAGCCCAATACAAAGTGGGGTACACGGGAAAGCCCAATACAAAGTGGGGTACACGGGAAAGCCCAATACAAAGTGGGGTACACGGGAAAGCCCAATACAAAAGTGGGGTACACGGGAAAGCCCAATACAAAGTGGGGTACACGGGAAAGCCCAATACAAAGTGGGGTACACGGGAAAGCCCAATACAAAGTGGGGTACACGTGAGAAGTGGAAGGAAAATCATACATGATTCCAAACATTTGTTACAAATAAATAAGTGCAAAGTGGGGTACACGGGAAAGCCCAATACAAAGTGGGGTACACGGGAAAGCCCAATACAAAGTGGGGTACACGGGAAAGCCCAATACAAAGTGGGGTACACGGGAAAGCCCAATACAAAGTGGGGTACACGGGAAAGCCCAATACAAAGTGGGGTACACGGGAAAGCCCAATACAAAGTGGGGTACACGGGAAAGCCCAATACAAAGTGGGGTACACGGGAAAGCCCAATACAAAGTGGGGTACACGTGAGAAGTGGAAGGAAAATCATACATGATTCCAAACATTTGTTACAAATAAATAAGTGCAAAGTGGGGTACACGGAAAGCCCAATACAAAGTGGGTACACGGGAAGCCCAATACAAAGTGGGGTACACGGGAAAGCCCAATACAAAGTGGGGTACACGGGAAAGCCCAATACAAAGTGGGGTACACGGGAAAGCCCAATACAAAGTGGGGTACACGGGAAAGCCCAATACAAAGTGGGGTACACGGGAAAGCCCAATACAAAGTGGGGTACACGGGAAAGCCCAATACAAAGTGGGGTACACGGGAAAGCCCAATACAAAGTGGGGTACACGGGAAAGCTCAATACAAAGTGGGGTACACGTGAGAGACCAATACAAAGTGGGGTACACGGGAAAGACCAATACAAAGTGGGGTACACGGGAAAGCCCAATACAAAGTGGGGTACACGGGAAAGCCCAATACAAAGTGGGGTACACGTGAGAGCCCAATACAAAGTGGGGTGTAGGGATGTAGTGAACCCGTTCGTGAACTTCCGCCAAAAAGTGCGAATGTTGCGAACCCCATAGACTTCAATGGGAACATTAAAACCTAGAAAAGCCATTTCTGGGCAGAAAACTGATTTTAATGTTGATTAAAGGGTGCCCCGCCCTGGGCAGTGCCATGCAGGGGGGGGGGGTCAGGGGCAAAAATGTCTCTGAAAAATACATTGTTGACACAGTGTTGCGTTTTGTGCTGTAAAGGGCAGAAATCACACTACATTCCTAAACTTGTGTAATAAATAATAAAACATCCGGCGCCTACATGCCAATCAAGTGGTGTAACGGTTACGGGCGGTTCCCACGCAAAGACAAAACGCCGCAGTAGCGCATACGGAATATATTATTCACTCAGGTGATTTTATTGCAATACAATGTCACTACTGTGTGTAACGTGTTTGGGGCACTACTGTGTGTAACGTGTTTGGGGCACTACTGTGTGTAACGTGTTTGGGGCACTACTGTGTGTAACGTGTTTGGGGCACTACTGTGTGTAACGTGTTTGGGGCACTACTGTGTGTAACGTGTTTGGGGCACTACTGTGTGTAACGTGTTTGGGGCACTACTGTGTGTAACGTGTTTGGGGCACTACTGTGTGTAACGTGTTTGGGGCACTACTGTGTGTAACGTGTTTGGGGCACTACTGTGTGTAACGCGTTTGGGGCACTACTGTGTGTAACGCGTTTGGGGCACTACTGTGTGTAACGCGTTTGGGGCACTACTGTGTGTAACGCGTTTGGGGCACTACTGTGTGTAACGCGTTTGGGGCACTACTGTGTGTAACGCGTTTGGTGCACTACTGTGTGTAACGCGTTTGGGGCACTACTGTGTGTAACGTGTTTGGGGCACTACTATGTGTAACGTGTTTGGTGCACTACTGTGTGTAACGTGTTTGGGGCACTACTATGTGTAACGTGTTTGGGGGCACTACTGTGTGTAACGTGTTTGGGGCACTACTGTGTGTAACGTGTTTGGGGCACTACTGTGTGTAACGTGTTTGGGGCACTACTGTGTGTAACGTGTTTGGGGCACTACTGTGTGTAACGTGTTTGGGGCACTACTGTGTGTAACGTGTTTGGGGCACTACTGTGTGTAACGTGTTTGGGGCACTACTGTGTGTAACGTGTTTGGGCACTACTGTGTGTAACGTGTTTGGGGCACTACTGTGTGTAACGTGTTTGGGGCACTACTGTGTGTAACGTGTTTGGGGCACTACTGTGTGTAACGCGTTTGGGGCACTACTGTGTGTAACGCGTTTGGGGCACTACTGTGTGTAACGCGTTTGGGGCACTACTGTGTGTAACGCGTTTGGGGCACTACTGTGTGTAACGCGTTTGGGGCACTACTGTGTGTAACGCGTTTGGTGCACTACTGTGTGTAACGCGTTTGGGGCACTACTGTGTGTAACGTGTTTGGGGCACTACTATGTGTAACGTGTTTGGTGCACTACTGTGTGTAACGTGTTTGGGGCACTACTATGTGTAACGTGTTTGGGGCACTACTGTGTGTAACGTGTTTGGGGCACTACTGTGTGTAACGTGTTTGGGGCACTACTGTGTGTAACGTGTTTGGGGCACTACTGTGTGTAACGTGTTTGGGGCACTACTGTGTGTAACGTGTTTGGGGCACTACTGTGTGTAACGTGTTTGGGGCACTACTGTGTGTAACGTGTTTGGGGCACTACTGTGTGTAACGTGTTTGGGGCACTACTATGTGTAACGTGTTTGGTGCACTACTGTGTGTAACGTGTTTGGGGCACTACTGTGTGTAACGTGTTTGGGGCACTACTGTGTGTAACGTGTTTGGGGCACTACTGTGTGTAACGTGTTTGGGGCACTACTGTGTGTAACGTGTTTGGGGCACTACTGTGTGTAACGTGTTTGGGGCACTACTGTGTGTAACGTGTTTGGGGCACCTACTGTGTGTAACGTGTTTGGGGCACTACTGTGTGTAACGTGTTTGGGGCACTACTGTGTGTAACGTGTTTGGGGCACTACTGTGTGTAACGTGTTTGGGGCACTACTGTGTGTAACGTGTTTGGGGCACTACTGTGTGTAACGTGTTTGGGGCACTACTGTGTGTAACGTGTTTGGGGCACTACTGTGTGTAACGTGTTTGGGCACTACTGTGTGTAACGTGTTTGGTGCACTACTGTGTGTAACGTGTTTGGTGCACTACTGTGTGTAACGTGTTTGGGGCACTACTGTGTGTAACGTGTTTGGGGCACTACTGTGTGTAACGTGTTTGGGGCACTACTGTGTGTAACGTGTTTGGGGCACTACTGTGTGTAACGTGTTTGGGGCACTACTGTGTGTAACGTGTTTGGGGCACTACTGTGTGTAACGTGTTTGGGGCACTACTGTGTGTAACGTGTTTGGGGCACTACTGTGTGTAATGTGTTTGGGGCACTACTGTGTGTAACGTGTTTGGGGCACTACTGTGTGTAACGTGTTTGGTGCACTACTGTGTGTAACGTGTTTGGTGCACTACTGTGTGTAACGTGTTTTGGTGCACTACTGTGTGTAACGTGTTTGGTGCACTACTGTGTGTAACGTGTTTGGTGCACTACTGTGTGTAACGTGTTTGGTGCACTACTGTGTGTAACGTGTTTGGGGCACTACTGTGTGTAACGTGTTTGGGGCACTACTGTGTGTAACGTGTTTGGGGCACTACTGTGTGTAACGTGTTTGGTGGCACTACTGTGTGTAACGTGTTTGGTGCACTACTGTGTGTAACGTGTTTGGTGCACTACTGTGTGTAACGTGTTTGGTGCACTACTGTGTGTAACGTGTTTGGGGCACTACTGTGTGTAACGTGTTTGGTGCACTACTGTGTGTAACGTGTTTGGGGCACTACTGTGTGTAACGTGTTTGGGGCACTACTGTGTGTAACGTGTTTGGGGCACTACTGTGTGTAACGTGTTTGGGGCACTACTGTGTGTAACGTGTTTGGGGGCACTACTGTGTGTAACGTGTTTGGGGCACTACTATGTGTAACGTGTTTGGTGCACTACTGTGTGTAACGTGTTTGGGGCACTACTGTGTGTAACGTGTTTGGGGCACTACTGTGTGTAACGTGTTTGGGGCACTACTGTGTGTAACGTGTTTGGGGCACTACTGTGTGTAACGTGTTTGGGGGCACTACTGTGTGTAACGTGTTTGGGGCACTACTGTGTGTAACGTGTTTGGGGCACTACTGTGTGTAACGTGTTTGGGGCACTACTATGTGTAACGTGTTTGGTGCACTACTGTGTGTAACGTGTTTGGGGCACTACTGTGTGTAACGTGTTTGGGGCACTACTGTGTGTAACGTGTTTGGGGCACTACTATGTGTAACGTGTTTGGGGCACTACTATGTGTAACGTGTTTGGGGCACTACTATGTGTAACGTGTTTGGGGCACTACTATGTGTAACGTGTTTGGGGCACTACTATGTGTAACGTGTTTGGTGCACTACTGTGTGTAACGTGTTTGGGGCACTACTGTGTGTAACGTGTTTGGGGGCACTACTGTGTGTAACGTGTTTGGGGCACTACTATGTGTAACGTGTTTGGGGCACTACTATGTGTAACGTGTTTGGGGCACTACTATGTGTAACGTGTTTGGGGCACTACTATGTGTAACGTGTTTGGGGCACTACTATGTGTAACGTGTTTGGTGCACTACTGTGTGTAACGTGTTTGGGGCACTACTATGTGTAACGTGTTTGGGGCACTACTATGTGTAACGTGTTTGGTGCACTACTGTGTGTAACGTGTTTGGGGCACTACTGTGTGTAACGTGTTTGGGGCACTACTGTGTGTAACGTGTTTGGGGCACTACTGTGTGTAACGTGTTTGGGGCACTACTGTGTGTAACGTGTTTGGGGCACTACTATGTGTAACGTGTTTGGGACACTACTATGTGTAACGTGTTTGGGGCACTACTATGTGTAACGTGTTTGGGGCACTACTATGTGTAACGTGTTTGGTGCACTACTGTGTGTAACGTGTTTGGGGCACTACTGTGTGTAACGTGTTTGGGGCACTACTGTGTGTAACGTGTTTGGGGCACTACTATGTGTAACGTGTTTGGGGCACTACTATGTGTAACGTGTTTGGGGCACTACTATGTGTAACGTGTTTGGGGCACTACTATGTGTAACGTGTTTGGGGCACTACTATGTGTAACGTGTTTGGTGCACTACTGTGTGTAACGTGTTTGGGGCACTACTGTGTGTAACGTGTTTTGGGCACTACTGTGTGTAACGTGTTTGGGGCACTACTATGTGTAACGTGTTTGGGGCACTACTATGTGTAACGTGTTTGGGGCACTACTATGTGTAACGTGTTTGGGGCACTACTATGTGTAACGTGTTTGGGGCACTACTATGTGTAACGTGTTTGGTGCACTACTGTGTGTAACGTGTTTGGGGCACTACTATGTGTAACGTGTTTGGGGCACTACTATGTGTAACGTGTTTGGTGCACTACTGTGTGTAACGTGTTTGGGGCACTACTATGTGTAACGTGTTTGGGGCACTACTGTGTGTAACGCGTTTGGGGCACTACTGTGTGTAACGTGTTTGGGGCACTACTATGTGTAATAGCAAACAGCACTGGACACGTTAAAGAACAGTAACTTAAATTACAAAAAAAAATTAATAATAAAAAAAAAAGTGATCTCTGGTTGGTGCTGAGGGGGAACTACTAGGAGCAGCACACCAGTCCCCAACACAGCTAGACTAATAGCACTCGGCTCTATAAATTACAGTAGCAAAGTAAAAAAACTTAAATGAAAAAAAATGATGTGAATGTGCGGTTGGTGCTTAGTGCACTACTATGAGCAGCACACCTGTCTCCAACACACACAGACGGAGCTGCAGTACACAATGAAAGAAGAGTAACAGTAATCAGAAAATAAAACAAGGACTATTGGGTTACAGCAGATGATCAGCAGGACAGCTGTCCCCAGCAGCTACATACAGAGCAGTAGAAAGTAGATTACTAGTCAGCAAAGCTACCTAAACTCTCCCTCAAACCCCTGCACAGCTCTCTCCCTATGTGCTAATACAGAGCAGTAGAAAGTAGATTACTAGTCAGCAAAGCTACCTAAACTGTCCCTCAAACCCCTGCACAGCTCTCTCCCTATGTGCTAATACAGAGCAGTAGAAAGTAGATTACTAGTCAGCAAAGCTACCTAAACTGTCCCTCAAACCCCTGCACAGCTCTCTCCCTATGTGCTAATACAGAGCAGTAGAAAGTAGATTACTAGTCAGCAAAGCTACCTAAACTCTCCCTCAAACCCCTGCACAGCTCTCTCCCTATGTGCTAATACAGAGCAGTAGAAAGTAGATTACTAGTCAGCAAAGCTACCTAAACTGTCCCTCAAACCCCTGCACAGCTCTCTCCCTATGCTAACTCATCAAGCACACACAGGCAGAATGTAAAATGGCTGCTGGGCTTTGGTTTATATATGGAAGGGAGTGGTCCAGGGGTGGTCCAGGAGGGAGAGCTGCCTGATTGGCTGCCATGTATCTGCTGGCTCTGGGGTGAGAGGTCAAAATTTGGCTCCAGCTAAGGCGAACCCAAAATTGCGAACTTCGCTAAAAGTGGCCTTTATGGAAGAGTGGCAGAAAACCATAAGAAGTCCCGTTTGCAGTTTGCCACAAGCCATGTGGGGGGGGGGGGCAGCAAACATGTGGGAGAAGGGGCTCTGGTCAGATGAGACCAAAATGGAACTTTTTGGCCAAAATGCAAAACGCTATGTGTGGGAAAACTAACCCTGCACATCCCTCTGACCCCACCATCCCCACTGTCACATATGGGGGGGCAGCATCATGCTCTGGGGGGGCTTCAGCAGGGACAGGGAAGCTGCTCAGAGTTGATGGGAAGATGGATGGAGCCAAATACAGGGCAATCTTGGAAGAAAACCTCTTGGAGTCTGCAAAAGACTTGAGACTGGGGCGGAGGTTCCCCTTCCAGCAGGGCAACGACCCTAAACATAAAGCCAGGGCACCAATGGGTTAAACATATCCATGTGTTAGACTGGCCCAATCACAGCCCAGATCTAAATCCAATGGAGAATCTGTGGCAAGACCTGAAAACTGCTGTTCCCAAAGGCTGGCCATCTAATCTGACTGAGCTGGAGCTGTTTTGCAAAGAAGAATGGGCAAGGATTTCAGTCTGTAGATGGGCAAAGCGGGTAGAGACATACCCTAAAGCCTGGCAGCTGGAATTGCAGCAAAAGGGGGTTCTACACAGTATTGGGGGGCTGAATAATTACGCACACCCCACTTTGCACTTATTTATTAGTAAAACATGTTTGGAATCATGTATGATTTTCCCTCCACTTCTCACGTGTACCCCACTTTGTATTGGGCTTTCCCGTGTACCCCACTTTGTATTGGGCTTTCCCGTGTACCCCACTTTGTATTGGGCTTTCCCGTGTACCCCACTTTGTATTGGGCTTTCCCGTGTACCCCACTTTGTATTGAGCTTTCCCGTGTACCCCACTTTGTATTGGGCTTTCCCGTGTACCCCACTTTGTATTGGGCTTTCCCGTGTACCCCACTTTGTATTGGGCTTTCCCGTGTACCCCACTTTGTATTGGTCTTTCCCGTGTACCCCACTTTGTATTGGGCTTTCCCATGTACCCCACTTTGTATTGAGCTTTCCCGTGTACCCCACTTTGTATTGGGCTTTCCCGTGTACCCCACTTTGTATTGGGCTTTCCCGGGGAATTCCAATAAAATGGATTCATGTTTGTGGCTGTAATGTGACAAAATGTGGGAAAGTTCAAGGGGGCCGAATACTTTTGCAAGCCACTGTATATAGGTGGGTAGGTAGGTATGTAGGTGAGTAGGTAGGTAGGTGGGTATGTTGGTAGGTGGGTAGGTAGCTAGATATATACAGTGGAGGAAATAATGATTTGACCCCTCACTGATTTTGTAAGTTTGTCCAATGACAAAGAAATGAAAAGTCTCAGAACAGTATCATTTCAATGGTAGGTTTAACAGTGGCAGATAGCACATCAAAAGGAAAATGGAAAAAAGAACTTGAAATAAAAGATAGCAACTGATTTGCATTTCATTGAGTGAAATAAGTTTTTGAACCCTCTAACAAAAAAAGACTTAATACTTAGTGGAAAAACCCTTGTTTGCAAGCACAGAGGCCAAACGTTTCTTGTAATTGATGAGCAAGTTTGCGCCCATTTTAGGAGGAATGTTGGTCCCACTCCTCTTTGCAGATCATCTCTAAATCCCTAAGGTTTCTGTCTCTGTGCAACTCTGAGCTTGAGCTCCCTCCATAGGTTTTCTATTGGATTAAGGTCCGGAGACTGACTAGGCCACTCCATGACCTTAATGTGCTTCTTCTTGAGCCACTCCTTTGTTGCCTTTGCTGTATGTTTTGGGTCATTGTCGTGCTGGAACACCCATCCACCACCCATTTTCAGTTTCCTGGCAGAGGGAAGGAGGTTGTCGTTCAGGATTTCACGATACATGGCTCCGTCCATTTTCCCGTTAATGCGAATAAGTTGTCCTGTGCCCTTAGCAGAAAAACACCCCCAAAGCAAAATGTTTCCACCCCCATGCTTGACGGTGGGGACGGTGTTTTGGGGGTCATAGGCAGCATTTTTCTTCCTCCAAACACAGCGAGTTGAGTTAATGCCAAAGAGCTCTATTTTGGTCTCATCAGACCACAGCACCTTCTCCCAGTCACTCACAGAATCATTCAGGTGTTCATTGGCAAACTTCAGGCCTGCACATGTGCCTTCTTGAGCAGGGGGACCTTGCGAGCCCTGCAGGATTTTAATCCATTGCGGTGTAATGTGTTTCCAATGGTTTTCTTGGTGACTGTGGTCCCTGCTAATTTGAGGTCAGTAACTAACTCCTCCCGTGTAGTTCTAGGATGCTTTTTCACCTTTCTCAGAATCATTGACACCCCACGAGGTGAGATCTTGCGTGGAGCCCCAGAGCGAGGTCGATTGATGGTCATTTTGTGCTCCTTCCATTTTCCAACAATCGCACCAACAGTTGTCACCTTCTCTCCCAGCTTCTTGCTAATGGTTTTGTAGCCCATTCCAGCCTTGTGCAGGTCTACAATTTTGTCTCTGACATCCTTGGGCAGCTCTTTGGTCTTTCCCATGTTGGAGAGTTTGGAGTCTGCTTGATTGATTGATTCTGTGGACAGGTGTCTTTTATACAGGTGACTAGTTAAGACAGGTGCCTTAATGAGGTTGACTAATTGAGTAGAAGTGTCTAACCACTCTGTGGGAGCCAGAACTCTTAATGGTTGGTAGGGGTTCAAAAACTTATTTCACTCAATGAAATGCAAATCAGTTGCTATCTTTTATTTCAAGTTCTTTTTTCCATTTTCCTTTTGATGTGCTATCTGCCACTGTTACACCTACCATTGAAATGATACTGTTCTGAGACTTTTCATTTCTTTGTCATTGGACAAACTTACAAAATCAGTGAGGGGTCAAATCATTATTTCCTCCACTGTAGGTGGGTAGATAGCTAGATATATAGGTGGGTAGGTAGGTATGTAGGTGAGTAGGTAGGTAGGTGGGTATGTAGGTAGGTGGGTAGGTAGCTAGATATATAGGTGGGTAGGTAGGTATGTAGGTGAGTAGGTAGGTGGGTATGTAGGTAGGTGGGTAGGTAGCTAGATATATAGGTGGGTAGGTAGCTAGATATATAGGTGGGTAGGTAGCTAGATATATAGGTGGGTAGGTAGGTATGTAGGTGAGTAGGTAGGTAGGTGGGTATGTAGGTAGGTGGGTAGGTAGCTAGATATATAGGTGGGTAGGTAGGTATGTAGGTGAGTAGGTAGGTGGGTATGTAGGTAGGTGGGTAGGTAGCTAGATATATAGGTGGGTAGGTAGCTAGATATATAGGTGGGTAGGTAGCTAGATATATAGGTGGGTAGGTAGGTATGTAGCTGAGTAGGTAGGTAGGTGGGTATGTAGGTAGGTGGGTAGGTAGGTAGGTGGGTATGTAGGTAGGTGGGTATGTAGGTAGGTAGGTATGTAGGTGAGTAGGTAGGTAGGTGGGTAGGTAGCTAGATATATAGGTGGGTAGGTAGGTGGGTATGTAGGTAGGTGGGTAGGTTGCTAGATATATAGGTGGGTAGGTAGGTATGTAGGTGAGTAGGTAGGTAGGTGGGTAGGTAGGTAGCTAGATATATAGGTGGGTAGGTAGCTAGATATATAGGTAGGTAGGTGGGTAGGTAGGTAGGTGGGTAGGTAGCTAGATATATAGGTGGGTAGGTAGGTATATAGGTGAGTAGGTAGGTAGGTGGGTATGTAGGTAGGTGGGTGGGTAGGTAGCTAGATATATAGGTGGGTAGGTGGGTATGTAGGTAGGTGGGTATGTAGGTAGGTGGGTAGGTAGCTAGATATATAGGTGGGTAGGTAGCTAGATATATAGGTAGGTGGGTAGGTAGGTGAGTAGGTAAGTAGGTGAGTAGGTAGCTAGATATATAGGTGGGTAGGTAGCTAGATATATAGGTAGGTGGGTAGGTAGCTAGATATATAGGTAGGTGGGTAGGTAGGTAGATAGGTGGGTAGGTAGCTAGATATATAGGTAGGTGGGTAGGTAGGTAGATAGGTGGGTAGGTAGCTAGATATATAGGTAGGTGAGTAGGTAGGTAGGTGGGTAGGTAGCTAGATATATAGGTGGGTGGGTAGGTAGGTGAGTAGGTAGGTGGGTAGGTAGCTAGATATATAGGTAGGTGGGTAGGTAGGTGAGTAGGTAGGTAGGTGTGTAGGTAGCTAGATATATAGGTGGGTATGTAGCTAGATATATAGGTGGGTAGATAGGTATGTAGGTGAGTAGGTAGGTGGGTAGGTATGTGGGTAGGTAAGTAGTTGTACTGGGGCAGGAAGGGGTAAGAGAATGAGCAGCTCCCTGTATCACTGGGATAATTCCATTAATCAGATAATAATAAATAATGAAGCAGTTGCTGAGCGGAAGGTTCCGTTCGGTTCTGTTTGGTTCCGTTCGGTTCTGGGAGTCTCTGTAAGAATCTGGGAGAGACGGTTCCGCCCCAACAGGAGAAACAGCTGAATGGGATTATGGGAAAATTCCTGCTGTGGGGAAATATCCTGTGGGTTCCCCCCCCCCCCAGATTATTGTTCTATTTGCACAACGAGCCGCAGAATTTCTACTGGCAACTTCCCTGGGACTTGGGGCTTTTACTTCTCTGCACTAACTGCCCCCGGGGAGGGCAGAAACCAACAGCCCCCCCCCCCGGGTGGCTAAAGCCTCCGCTGCCTGGATATCTCCAGCATAAACACTGTGTATAGATAAATCTATAGGGGAGAGACACAGTGTATAGATATATCTATAGGGGAGAGACACAGTGTATAGATATATCTATAGGGGAGATACACAGTGTATAGATATATCTATAGGGGAGAGACACAGTGTATAGATATATCTATAGGGGAGATACACTGTGTATAGATATATCTATAGGGGAGATACACAGTGTATAGATATATCTATAGGGGAGATACACAGTGTATAGATATATCTATAGGGGAGAGACACAGTGTATAGATATATCTATAGGGGAGATACACAGTGTATAGATATATCTATAGGGGAGATACACAGTGTATAGATATATCTATAGGGGAGAGACACAGTGTATAGATATATCTATAGGGGAGATACACAGTGTATAGATATATCTATAGGGGAGAGACACAGTGTATAGATATATCTATAGGGGAGAGACACAGTGTATAGATAAATCTATAGGGGAGATACACTGTGTATAGATATATCTATAGGGGAGATACACAGTGTATAGATATATCTATAGGGGAGAGACACAGTGTATAGATATATCTATAGGGGAGAGACACAGTGTATAGATAAATCTATAGGGGAGAGACACAGTGTATAGATATATCTATAGGGGAGAGACACAGTGTATAGATATATCTATAGGGGAGATACACTGTGTATAGATATATCTATAGGGGAGATACACAGTGTATAGATATATCTATAGGGGAGATACACAGTGTATAGATATATCTATAGGGGAGAGACACAGTGTATAGATATATCTATAGGGGAGATACACAGTGTATAGATATATCTATAGGGGAGATACACAGTGTATAGATATATCTATAGGGGAGAGACACAGTGTATAGATATATCTATAGGGGAGATACACAGTGTATAGATATATCTATAGGGGAGAGACACAGTGTATAGATATATCTATAGGGGAGAGACACAGTGTATAGATAAATCTATAGGGGAGAGACACAGTGTATAGATATATCTATAGGGGAGATACACAGTGTATAGATATATCTATAGGGGAGATACACAGTGTATAGATATATCTATAGGGGAGAGACACAGTGTATAGATATATCTATAGGGGAGATACACAGTGTATAGATATATCTATAGGGGAGAGACACAGTGTATAGATATATCTATAGGGGAGATACACAGTGTATAGATAAATCTATAGGGGAGAGACACAGTGTATAGATATATCTATAGGGGAGAGACACCGTGTATAGATATATCTATAGGGGAGAGACACAGTGTATAGATATATCTATAGGGGAGAGACACAGTGTATAGATATATCTATAGGGGAGATACACAGTGTATAGATATATCTATAGGGGAGATACACAGTGTATAGATATATCTATAGGGGAGAGACACAGTGTATAGATATATCTATAGGGGAGATACACAGTGTATAGATATATCTATAGGGGAGATACACAGTGTATAGATATATCTATAGGGGAGATACACAGTGTATAGATATATCTATAGGGGAGAGACACAGTGTATAGATATATCTATAGGGGAGATACACAGTGTATAGATATATCTATAGGGGAGAGACACAGTGTATAGATATATCTATAGGGGAGAGACACTCTGTATAGATATATCTATAGGGGAGAGACACAGTGTATAGATATATCTATAGGGGAGATACACAGTGCATAGATATATCTATAGGGGAGAGACACAGTGTATAGATATATCTATAGGGGAGATACACAGTGTATAGATATATCTATAGGGGAGAGACACAGTGTATAGATATATCTATAGGGGAGATACACAGTGTATAGATATATCTATAGGGGAGAGACACAGTGTATAGATATATCTATAGGGGAGATACACAGTGTATAGATAAATCTATAGGGGAGATACACAGTGTATAGATATATCTATAGGGGAGATACACTGTGTATAGATAAATCTATAGGGGAGATACACTGTGTATAGATATATCTATAGGGGAGATACACTGTGTATAGATAAATCTATAGGGGAGATACACTGTGTATAGATATATCTATAGGGGAGATACACTGTGTATAGATAAATCTATAGGGGAGAGACACAGTGTATAGATATATCTATAGGGGAGAGACACAGTGTATAGATATATCTATAGGGGAGATACACTGTGTATAGATAAATCTATAGGGGAGATACACTGTGTATAGATATATCTATAGGGGAGATACACTGTGTATAGATATATCTATAGGGGAGAGACACTGTGTATAGATATATCTATAGGGGAGATACACAGTGTATAGATAAATCTATAGGGGAGATACACTGTGTATAGATATATCTATAGGGGAGATACACTGTGTATAGATAAATCTATAGGGGAGATACACAGTGTATAGATAAATCTATAGGGGAGATACACTGTGTATAGATATATCTATAGGGGAGATACACTGTGTATAGATAAATCTATAGGGGAGATACACAGTGTATAGATATATCTATAGGGGAGAGACACAGTGTATAGATATATCTATAGGGGAGATACACTGTGTATAGATAAATCTATAGGGGAGATACACTGTGTATAGATATATCTATAGGGGAGATACACTGTGTATAGATAAATCTATAGGGGAGAGACACAGTGTATAGATATATCTATAGGGGAGATACACAGTGTATAGATAAATCTATAGGGGAGATACTCAGTGTATAGATAAATCTATAGGGGAGATACACAGTGTATAGATAAATCTATAGGGGAGAGACACAGTGTATAGATATATCTATAGGGGAGATACACAGTGTATAGATAAATCTATAGGGGAGATACACAGTGCATAGATAAATCTATAGGGGAGATACACAGTGTATAGATAAATCTATAGGGGAGAGACACAGTGTATAGATATATCTATAGGGGAGATACACAGTGTATAGATAAATCTATAGGGGAGATACACCGTGTATAGATATATCTATAGGGGAGATACACAGTGTATAGATAAATCTATAGGGGAGAGACACTGTGTATAGATATATCTATAGGGGAGAGACACAGTGTATAGATATATCTATAGGGGAGAGACACTGTGTATAGATATATCTATAGGGGAGAGACACAGTGTATAGATATATCTATAGGGGAGAGACACTGTGTATAGATATATCTATAGGGGAGAGACACTGTGTATAGATATATCCGGTGCATAGCAATGCCTGGCACTATAAAGAGATTGGCAGATTGGTAGAAGAGCGGCACATACAGGGGTGTAGGGGGCACATACAGGGGTGCAGGGGATTCATACTGCTGCCTGGTTACTATGGTTACTGCTCCTAGCAATGGGTCCGGGGTCTGAATGGGAGCTGATTCGTTTATTTGTTTTCTCTCTGACTCAGGGGGCGGGGCTTCTCATTACTCAGTGTTTGTTCCTCAGTCCTGATGCCCCGGGTCCCGGGTCCGAGTAACGGAGAGTTTATGTTCTAATGGGTCTGAGTTACAGGGGTGGGGGGGTTATGGGGTGCATAGAAGCCCCGAGTTGGGGGGTAACAAAGTGGTTTATGGGGTGCATAGAAGCCCTGAGTGGGGGGTAACAAAGTGGTTTATGGGGTGCATAGAAGTCTCGAGTTGGGGGGTAACAAAGTGGTTTATGGGGTGCATAGAAGCCCTGAGTGGGGGGTAACGAAGTGGTTTATGGGGTGCATAGAAGCCCCGAGTGGGGGGTAACAAAGTGGTTTATGGGGTGCATAGAAGCCCCGAGTGGGGGGTAACAAAGTGGTTTATGGGGTGCATAGAAGCCTCGAGTTGGGGGGTAATGAGCCAGCAGAGAAGGACACAAGGGACCTATCAGTCACTACACTATTTGTTATTACATTGGGGGGAACAGACTGCTCCCCAACTTCAGCTGATTCCTCCGCTTATTCTGAGCGCCCCCCCCCCCCATTTTCTAAACGCTACTCCTCCTACAGGTTTAGGGGTACAACACCCAAACTCCCCACACTTCTTCGCCCTATAGCGGAGCAGGTTTCTTGTGCGTATCTAAGGGATCCCGCTCCCCCCCATCTTTTTGTGGCGCAGCTTTGGGGCCACCCCCCCCCCCCAAACTTGACTCACACAGTCACGGGCTCAGCCTGAATGAAAAGATGATATTTGTTGGATGCCCAAAAGTGAGCGGACACTATTAAACCCGGGGCCCCAAACTTTGCCCAGTGGGTTTTACTATATAACTGTGGCCCAAGGTCCAAGGAAAAAGTGGGCGGAGCCAACAACAGCCAATCAGATTTTATTCAGTGACTTCACATTTTTCAAACCAATATGAAGTTTGTTCTCAGACTTTCCTTTCTAGTTAACATGTGGGATTTTATTTTTGAAACGGTTTCTCGCTATTGTTTCTTTTTTTTCCTCCAAAGACCAATCTGTTTAAGTGTAAAGATGGAAGGGGGCACTTCAGGGTGCAGAGAGAAACTCCTAACAGTAACCCTTCAGGTGCCTCCAGGGCAGCAAAATGAACCCCGGTTATCTGTAAGGTTCCCTCTAGGTAAAGTGGGTGCAGAGCAGAACGAGACTGATGATGGGGGGGGGGGGGCAGGGGCGGAGCAACTTGCTCATTTTAAAAATTATTATTTTTATGAAAGATTTCTGTGAGATCTTTATTTTCTTGATTGTTCCCCTGACCCCATGCCTTGTGCCAGAAAGCAAAGAGTAAAATAATGTTGAATGGATAGAATGACAAAGTGATAGAATGTCAAAGTTATAGAATGACAGAGTGAAAGAATGGCAAAGTGATAGAATGACAGAGAGATAGAATAACATAGTGGCAGAATGGCAAAGTGATATAATGACAGAGAGATAGAATAACATAGTGGCAGAATGGCAAAGTGATAGAATGACAGAGAGATAGAATAACAGAGTGACAGAATGGCAAAGTGATAGAATGACAGAGAGATAGAATAACAGAGTGATAGAATGACAGAGAAATAGAATAACAGAGTCACAGAACAGCAAAGTGATAGAATGACAGTGATAGAATGACAGAAAGATAAAATAACAGAGTGACAAAATGGCAAAGTGATAGAATGACAGAGTGATAGAATGACAGAGAGATAAAAATAACAGAGTCACAGAACGGCAAAGTGATAGAATGACAGAGAGATAGAATAACAGAGTGATAGAATGACAGAGAAATAGAATAACAGAGTCACAGAACAGCAAAGTGATAGAATGACAGTGATAGAATGACAGAAAGATAAAATAACAGAGTCACAGAACGGCAAAGTGATAGAATGACAGAGAGATAGAATAACAGAGTGATAGAATGACAGAGAGATAGAATGACAGAGAGATAGAATAACAGAGTGATAGAATGACAGAGAGATAGAATAACAGAAAGATAAAATAACAGAGTCACAGAACGGCAAACTGATAGAATGACAGAGAGATAGAATGACAGAAAGATAAAATAACAGAGTGACAAAATGGCAAAGTGATAGAATGACAGAGTGATAGAATGACAGAGAGATAAAATAACAGAGTCACAGAACGGCAAAGTGATAGAATGACAGAGAGATAGAATAACAGAGTGACAGAACAGCAAAGTGATAGAATGACAGAGAGATAGAATAACAGAAAGATAAAATAACAGAGTGACAAAATGGCAAAGTGATAGAATGACAGAGTGATAGAATGACAGAGAGATAAAATAACAGAGTGACAAAATGGCAAAGTGATAGAATGACAGAGTGATAGAATGACAGAGAGATAAAATAACAGAGTCACAGAACGGCAAAGTGATAGAATGACAGAGAGATAGAATAAGAGAGTGACAGAACAGCAAAGTGATAGAATGACAGAGAGATAGAATGACAGAAAGATAAAATAACAGAGTGACAAAATGGCAAAGTGATAGAATGACAGAGTGATAGAATGACAGAGAGATAGAATAACAGAGTGACAAAATGGCAAAGTGATAGAATGACAGAAAGATAAAATAACAGAGTGACAAAATGGCAAAGTGATAGAATGACAGAAAGATGCACCAGATCCACTTTTTTGGTATCCAGGCAAATCCCAAATCCCAAATCCTTTGTGAAAGATTCGTCCAAATACCGAACCAAATAGGAACCCTAATTTGTATATGCAAATGAAGACAAGGAAGGGTTAAATAGAACAATCCGCAAAGTGGGCAGTGAAACATGTTTATCTTCTGTGTTTATGTGACAAAAAGTCACATGATTTTAAGCAGTGCTGTCCAACTTCTGCGGTGCCGAGGGCCGGAATTTCTCGCGCATACATGGTGGAGGGCCGCTAATGGAAGCCACTCCCCCCTTTTAAACCACACCCACTTCAAACCACACACATTTTATCACAATGGTGGTAGCACAGCAAATTCCCAAATGCTTGATCCTTACTGTGGGGATATCAACCATCATTCATATGTGAAAGAATTATGTCATATTAAGATATACCCTTAAATTCCATATGCCTCCTCCTCCCCTGTGTATAGCACAGCAACCCCCAGTACATAATTACACACCTTAGGGACCATTTAATGGCTATTTCCAACTGCTAACAAACTCCCACAACAAACCCCTGCCAGGTTCACCTCCCACAAGCAGCATAGGGCAAGCAGAGTATGGCACACACAGGCAGCACTCTGCCTGCCCTACGCTACCTGTGTGTACCATACTCTGCCTGCCCCATGATGCCTGTGTCTGCCATATGCTGCCTGTGTGTGCCATACTCTGCCCTACCCTTCCTGTGTGTGCCATACTCTGCCCTACCCTGCCTGTGTGTGCCATACTCTGCCCTACCCTTCCTGTGTGTGCCATACTCTGCCCTACCCTTCCTGTGTGTGCCATACTCTGCCCTACCCTTCCTGTGTGTGCCATACTCTGCCCTACCCTTCCTGTGTGTGCCATACTCTGCCCTACCCTGCCTGTGTGTGCCATACTCTGCCCTACCCTTCCTGTGTGTGCCATACTCTGCCCTACCCTTCCTGTGTGTGCCATACCTGCCCTACCCTTCCTGTGTGTGCCATACTCTGCCCTACCCTGCCTGTGTGGTGCCATACTCTGGCCCTACCCTTCCTGTGTGTGCCATACTCTGCCCTACCCTTCCTGTGTGTGCCATACTCTGCCCTACCCTTCCTGTGTGTGCCATACTCTGCCCTACCCTGCCTGTGTGTGCCATACTCTGCCCTACCTTCCTGTGTGTGCCATACTCTGCCCTAACCCTGCCTGTGTGTGCCATACTCTGCCCTACCCTGCCTGTGTGTGCCATACTCTGCCCTACCCTGCCTGTGTGTGCCATACTCTGCCTACCCTTCCTGTGTGTGCCATACTCTGCCCTACCCTTGCCTGTGTGTGCCATACTCTGCCCTACCCTTCCTGTGTGTGCCATACTCTGCCCTACCCTTCCTGTGTGTGCCATACTCTGCCCTACCCTGCCTGTGTGTGCCATACTCTGCCCTACCCTGCCTGTGTGTGCCATACTCTGCCCTACCCTTCCTGTGTGTGCCATACTCTGCCCTACCCTGCCTGTGTGTGCCATACTCTGCCCTACCCTGCCTGTGTGTGCCATACTCTGCCCTACCCTGCCTGTGTGTGCCATACTCTGCCCTACCCTGCCTGTGTGTTCAATAACCTCGCTGTCCTATGCTGCCTGTTTGTGCCATACCCTCCCTGCCCCATGCTGCCTAAGTGCCATACTCTGCCTACCCTATGCTGCCTACACACAGGCCTGAGGTGTGAACAGGGGAACAATGGGGGTGATTACAGCCTGAGCCTGAGGTGGGAACAGGGGAACAATGGGGGTGATTACAGCCTGAGCCTGAGGTGGGAACAGGGGAACAATGGGGGTGATTACAGCCTGAGCCTGAGGTGGGAACAGGGGAACAATGGGGGTGATTACAGCCTGAGCCTGAGGTGGGAACAGGGGAACAATGGGGGTGATTACAGCCTGAGCCTGAGGTGGGAACACTGCAGGGGGGAACAATGCAGAAACTAAAAGGTGGAACAACACAGGGGATTACATGATTAAACAATACAGGGGGATTACAGCCTGAATCTGAGGTGAGAACCATGCAGGGGGGGCAGTTAATCACAGTACTGATACCATTTAGAGCTTACACAAGAGTAAGCCATCAAAGCAGCCAGACAGGTGGGGGGCCACACAGAGGGGGGTCGCGGGCCTCCAGTTGGACAGCACTGATTTTAAGGATTCAGTTCGCCCATGTAAATTGGATTTGGCCAGATCCCGAGTGGAATCCTGTCCCGAGACAGAATGAACAGAATCTGTATAGAATAAATGGAATCTGTATAGAATAAATGGAATCTGTATAGAATAAATGGAGTCTGTATAGAATAAATGGAGTCTGTATAGAATAAATAGAGTCTGTATAAAATAAATGGAGTCTGTATAGAATAAATGGAATCTGTATAGAATAAATGGAATCTGTATAGAATAAATGGAATCTGTATAGAATAAATGGAGTCTGTATAGAATAAATGGAGTCTGTATAGAATAAATAGAGTCTGTATAAAATAAATGGAGTCTGTATAGAATAAATAGAGTCTGTATAGAATAAATGGAATCTGTATAGAATAAATGGAATCTGTATAGAATAAATGGAATCTGTATAGAATAAATGGAATCTGTATAGAATAAATGGAGTCTGTATAGAATAAATGGAGTCTGTATAGAATAAATAGAGTCTGTATAAAATAAATGGAGTCTGTATAGAATAAATAGAGTCTGTATAGAATAAATGGAATCTGTATAGAATAAATGGAATCTGTATAGAATAAATGGAATCTGTATAGAATAAATGGAATCTGTATAGAATAAATGGAGTCTGTATAGAATAAATAGAGTCTGTATAGAATAAATGGAATCTGTATAGAATAAATGGAGTCTGTATAGAATAAATGGAATCTGTATAGAATAAATGGAGTCTGTATAGAATAAATAGAGTCTGTATAGAATAAATGGAGTCTGTATAGAATAAATGGAGTCTGTATAGAATAAATGGAATCTGTATAGAATAAATGGAGTCTGTATAGAATAAATAGAGTCTGTATAGAATAAATGGAATCTGTATAGAATAAATGGAATCTGTATAGAATAAATAGAGTCTGTATAGAATAAATGGAATCTGTATAGAATAAATGGAGTCTGTATAGAATAAATGGAATCTGTATAGAATAAATGGAGTCTGTATAGAATAAATAGAGTCTGTATAAAATAAATGGAATCTGTATAGAATAAATGGAATCTGTATAGAATAAATGGAGTCTGTATAGAATAAATAGAGTCTGTATAGAATAAATGGAGTCTGTATAAAATAAATGGAATCTGTATAGAATAAATGGAATCTGTATAGAATAAATGGAGTCTGTATAGAATAAATAGAGTCTGTATAGAATAAATGGAATCTGTATAGAATAAATGGAATCTGT
Organism: Xenopus tropicalis; assembly: GCF_000004195.4. Lineage (NCBI taxonomy): Eukaryota > Metazoa > Chordata > Amphibia > Anura > Pipidae > Xenopus > Xenopus tropicalis. Next base: position 153,379,968 of record NC_030680.2, read on the forward strand.
ATAGAATAAATGGAATCTGTATAGAATAAATGGAGTCTGTATAAAATAAATGGAATCTGTATAGAATAAATGGAGTCTGTATAAAATAAATGGAATCTGTATAGAATAAATGGAGTCTGTATAGAATAAATGGAGTCTGTATAGAATAAATGGAGTCTGTATAGAATAAATGGAATCTGTATAGAATAAATGGAATCTGTATAGAATAAATGGAATCTGTATAGAATAAATGGAGTCTGTATAGAATAAATGGAGTCTGTATAGAATAAATGGAGTCTGTATAGAATAAATGGAGTCTGTATAGAATAAATGGAATCTGTATAGAATAAATGGAGTCTGTATAGAATAAATGGAGTCTGTATAAAATAAATAGAGTCTGTATAGAATAAATGGAGTCTGTATAGAATAAATGGAATCTGTATAGAATAAATGGAGTCTGTATAGAATAAATGGAGTCTGTATAAAATAAATGGAATCTGTATAGAATAAATGGAATCTGTATAGAATAAATGGAGTCTGTATAAAATAAATAGAGTCTGTATAGAATAAATGGAGTCTGTATAGAATAAATGGAGTCTGTATAGAATAAATGGAATCTGTATAGAATAAATGGAGTCTGTATAGAATAAATAGAGTCTGTATAGAATAAATGGAGTCTGTATAAAATAAATGGAGTCTGTATAGAATAAATAGAGTCTGTATAGAATAAATGGAGTCTGTATAAAATAAATGGAGTCTGTATAGAATAAATGGAGTCTGTATAAAATAAATAGAGTCTGTATAGAATAAATGGAGTCTGTATAGAATAAATGGAGTCTGTATAGAATAAATGGAGTCTGTATAGAATAAATGGAATCTGTATAGAATAAATGGAGTCTGTATAGAATAAATAGAGTCTGTATAGAATAAATGGAGTCTGTATAGAATAAATGGAGTCTGTATAGAATAAATGGAATCTGTATAGAATAAATGGAATATAGAGAACACAGAGAATGAACGATAGAAGAAAGGGGGGCAGTTAGTGAATGGGGCAGTTAGTTTAGATATAAAGCAGATCTCCGGTTCTGAGGCCCGGGGGGGGGGGGGTATAAATATCGGGTTCTGCTCTGAGCAATTTATCAGGACAGTGAAGCCCAATTACCCGGCGGCTCTCACTATCTGCCGGTTGGGGTTGATTTACAGAGGCCACTGGCAGGGAGGGAGGCAGTTGGGAAACTCCCAGGAGACCCTGTTGCTCATGGATTGGACTCTCACTTGCCCAACGGGACTTGGTTTCGAAGCAAAGAATCAGAACAATCTCAGGCCCAGGAGACAGGGGAGGGGAAGAGACGAGGGGGCTGATTGGTTCCCACACAGGGAAGAGCAGGGAGTCGGAATCTGCTTTGTGTTCTGCTTCTTCCAATGGTGATTGGATCCATCTGTCAGATTCCCCCCAGCGTTTCTCTTCCAGATCTGCTCCTACCCCACCTGGTCTGGGAATAGCCCCTTCCCCCCCCCCACCTGGTCTGGGAATAGCCCCTTCCCCCCCCCACCTGGTCTGGGAATAGCCCCTTCCCCCCCCCCACCCTGGTCTGGGAATAGCCCCTTCCCCCCCCCCACCTGGTCTGGGAATAGCCCCTTCCCCCCCCCCACCTGGTCTGGGAATAGCCCCTTCCCCCCCCCCCACCTGGTCTGGGAATTAGCCCCTTCCCCCCCCCACCTGGTCTGGGAATAGCCCTTCCCCCCCACCTGGTCTGGAATAGCCTCCCCCCCCCCCACCTGGTCTGGGAATAGCCCCTTCCCCCCCCCCCCCACCTGGTCTGGGAATAGCCCCTTCCCCCCCCCCCCACCTGGTCTGGGAATAGCCCCTTCCCCCCCCCCACCTGGTCTGGGAATAGCCCCTTCCCCCCCCCACCTGTCTGGGAATAGCCCCTTCCCCCCCCCCACCTGGTCTGGGAATAGCCCCTTCCCCCCCCCCACCTGGTCTGGGAATAGCCCCTTCCCCCCCCCCCACCCTGGTCTGGGAATAGCCCCCCCCACCTGGTCGGGAATAGCCCCTTCCCCCCCCCCCACCTGGTCTGGGAATAGCCCCTTCCCCCCCCCCACCTGGTCTGGGAATAGCCCCTTCCCCCCCCACCTGGTCTGGGAATAGCCCCTTCCCCCCCCCACCTGGTCTGGGAATAGCCCCTTCCCCCCCACCTGGTCTGGGAATAGCCCTTTCCCCCCCCCCCACCTGGTGTGGGAATAGACCCTTACCCCCCCCCCCCCACCTGGTCTGGGAATAGCCCCTTACCCCCCCCCACCTGGTCTGGGAATCGCCCCTTCCCCCCCTCCACCTGGTCTGGGAATCGCCCCTTCCCCCCCTCCACCTGGTCTGGGAATAGCCCTTCCCCCCCCTCCACCTGGTCTGGGAATAGCCCCTTACCCCCACCCCCACCTGGTCTGGGAATCGCCCCTTCCCCCCCCACCTGGTCTGGGAATAGCCCTTCCCCCCCCCACCTGGTCTGGGAATAGCCCCTTCCCCCCCCCCACCTGGTCTGGGAATAGCCCCTTTCCCCCCCCCCCCCCCACCTGGTGTGGGAATAGCCCCTTACCCCCCCCCCCCCACCTGGTCTGGGAATAGCCCCTTACCCCCCCCCCCCCACCTGGTCTGGGAATCGCCCCTTCCCCCCCTCCACCTGGTCTGGGAATAGCCCCTTCCCCCCCTCCACCTGGTCTGGGAATAGCCCCTTCCCCCCCTCCACCTGGTCTGGGAATAGCCCCTTCCCCCCCCACCTGGTCTGGGAATAGCCCCTTCCCCCCTCCACCTGGTCTGGGAATAGCCCCTTCCCCCCCCCACCTGGTCTGGGAATAGCCCCTTCCCCCCCCCACCTGGTCGGGGAATCGCCCCCCCATTGTGGCCCATTCAGTCCCAGAGCGGCCGGGGGAGACATTGGGTTCGTACAGAACTAATAAGTCAGGAGCCCAGAATGATACATTGGACTTTGCAATATAAATATAAATGTAATAATCTGGTTTGGACCAGTTCCCTAAGCCCCGCCCCCTGTTCGCTAAGCCCCGCCCCCTGTTCCCCTGCTAGACTGACTATTGGCTGAGACTCAAATAAAATGTAACAGTAGTTGCCTGTCCTCAGCCTTCAGCCTCCCAATCCCACAATCCCCTGCTGCACACGTGATGCCAATAAGGAAAGGAACGTCCCAGCGCAGTGCATTGTGGGTAATGTAGTTCCTAATGTGGGAATTTGTAACGTCGGTGTTTTAGCTCCTTAATTAATTAAATTTAATTATATGCAAATGGGTAAAAACTCAAACTCGTTTGGATTTATTGTCTTGTGTCAAAGTGCAAATCCCATGGAGGCAGGGGGGATTGTGGGAAATGCTGAAATATCTCAACATTGTACTTTGCCCCCCACACACATGGTCATCAATGAGCCTTATTGTCACCTACTCACACTGTCTATTGCCCTACTGCCCCCATCTTGCCCTACTGTCTCCATCTTGCCCTACTGCCCCCATCTTGCCCTACTGCCCCCATCTTGTCCTACTGCCCCCATCTTGTCCTACTGCCTCCATCTTGCCCTACAGTCTCCATTTTGCCCTACTGCCCCCATCTTGCCCTACTGTCCCCATCTTGTCCTACTGTCTCCATCTTGCCCTACTGTCTCCATCTTGCCCTACTGTCTCCATCTTGCCCTACTGTCTCCATCTTGCCCTACTGTCTCCATCTTGCCCTACTGTCCCCATCTTGTCCTACTGTCTCCATCTTGCCCTACTGTCTCCATCTTGCCCTACTGCCTCCATCTTGCCCTACAGTCTCCATTTTGCCCTACTGCCCCCATCTTGCCCTACTGCCTCCATCTTGCCCTACAGTCTCCATTTTGCCCTACTGCCCCCATCTTGCCCTACTGTCCCCATCTTGTCCTACTGTCTCCATCTTGCCCTACTGTCCCCATCTTGCCCTACTGTCCCCATCTTGCCCTACTGTCTCCATCTTGCCCTACTGTCTCCATCTTGCCCTACTGTCTCCATCTTGCCCTACTGTCCCCATCTTGCCCTACTGTCCCCATCTTGCCCTACTGTCCCCATCTTGCCCTACTGTCTCCATCTTGCCCTACTGTCCCCATCTTGCCCTACTTTCTCCATCTTGCCCTACTGTCCCCATCTTGTCCTACTGTCCCCATCTTGCCATACTGTCCCCATCTTGCCCTACTGTCCCCATCTTGCCCTACTTTCTCCATCTTGCCCTACTGTCTCCATCTTGCCCTACTGTCCCCATCTTGCCCTACTGTCCCCATCTTGCCCTACTGTCCCCATCTTGTCCTACTGTCCCCATCTTGCCATACTGTCCCCATCTTGCCCTACTTTCTCCATGTTGCCCTACTGTCTCCATCTTGCCCTACTGTCCCCATCTTGCTCTACTGTCCCCATCTTGCCCTACTGTCTCCATCTTGCCCTACTGTCTTCATCTTGTCCTACTGTCTCAATCTTGCCCTACTGTCTCCATCTTGTCCTACTGTCTCCATCTTGCCCTACTGTCTCCATCTTGCCCTACTGTCTCCATCTTGCCCTACTGTCCCCATCTTGCCCTACTGTCCCCATCTTGCCCTACTGTCTCCATCTTGCCCTACTGTCTCCATCTTGCCCTACTGTCTCCATCTTGCCCTACTGTCCCCATCTTGCCCTACTGTCCCCATCTTGCCCTACTGTCTCCATCTTGCCCTACTGTCCCCATCTTGCCCTACTGTCTCCATCTTGCCCTACTGTCCCCATCTTGTCCCTACTGTCTCCATCTTGCCCTACTGTCCCCATCTTGCCCTACTGTCCCCATCTTGCCCTACTGTCCCATCTTGCCCTGCTGTCCCCATCTTGCCCTGCTGTCCCCATCTTGCCCTGCTGTCCCCATCTTGCCCTGCTGTCCCCATCTTGCCCTGCTGTCCCCATCTTGCCCTGCTGTCTCCATCTTGCCCTGCTGTCTCCATCTTGCCCTGCTGTCTCCATCTTGCCCTACTGTCTCCATCTTGCCCTGCTGTCTCCATCTTGCCCTACTGTCCCCATCTTGCCCTGCTGTCTCCATCTTGCCCTGCTGTCTCCATCTTGCCCTACTGTCTTCATCTTGCCCTACTGTCTCCATCTTGCCCTACTGTCTCCATCTTGCCCTACTGTCCCCATCTTGCCCTACTGTCCCCATCTTGCCCTACTGTCTCCATCTTGTCCTACTGTCTCCATCTCGCCCTACTGTCTCCATCTTGTCCTTCTTGCTGTAGTAGTAGTATTACTACTTGTTATCATTATTATTATTATTATTATTATTAGTTGCTGTGTTATTATTTTTATTCACTATAATATTATTGCTGGTCACTGTAGTAGTAGTAGTAGTAGTAGTATTACAACTCAATGTATTTTTATTATTATTACTAGTCACTGTAGTAATAGTAGTAGTATTACTCAATGTATTATTATTACTACTGGTTACTGTAGTAGTAGTAGTAGTTGTTGTTGTTGTTGTATTACTCAATATATTATTATTAGTAGTAGTAGTAGGAGTAGTAGTAGTAGTATTACTCAAAGTGCTACAATTGTACTTAATCATAAAGAGTAAGTGGTTCTAGACCAATATAAGGTACAAGAGGTTTAAGACCCCACAGTTGGAGTAGATGGAGAATATTCGCATTCGGAATTGTCGCTGTTTTGTCACATAATAAATCTTGGAAAGTCCCGACTTCTATTTAGTGCTAAAAAATCTGAATGTTTCTATAGTTTTTATTTGTATTGATATTTGTGGTCACTGTATTTTTATTACTAGTTTCTATATTAATATTATTATGAGTAACTGTACTATTAATACTAAGTTACTATCCCCTGCAGTTCAGGAATGGCCACTAGGTGGGGTTCCACATGTTAGGGGTCGTTTGGCCTGGGACCTCCCCTCTGCTGGAGAGGGTTACAGGTCAGTGCCAGTCAGCTGAGGATAGAGAGGGGTAGTTTTGTAATGAGTCGCTCTAGGAGCGAGAGAGAGAGGTTCAGGGAGGGTAGTTGGGCAGTTAATAGCCCCACCGAGGAGATTAGAGGGGTAGCACCCCAGGTGGCCAAGACCAACAAAATAGGGGCAGGCAGTTTGCAGGGAGCAACCCAGAGAGACAAGGGCAATAAGTGGCAGAAGTACTGGGAGTTAATACACAGAGGTTGACAGAGAGGCCTACTCGGCATAGTAGCACCAAGCCCCCCCCCCCACACCGACACCCAAGGGTGCCCTACACTAGTAACTATATTATTATTATTATTATTATTATTATTAATAATAGTCACTGTATTATAGCTGTCGTTATTTTATTATTATTACTACTTACTGTACCATTATTAAGTCACTATATTATTACTACTTACTGTACCATTATTAAGTCACTATATTATTATTATTACTATTCACTGAATTTTGTTAGTACTGTATTATTAGTAGCCGCTATGTTATTATTACAACTCACTATATTAGTATTCCAATCTCTATATAATAATAATGATGATGATGAAAATAATAGTCACTATATTATTATTATTATTCCTAGTAACTATATTAGGATTCTTACTCACTATGTAAATCCTGTCACTATATTATTAATGTTATTAGTCCTATTAACTATATGATTATAACTAGTCACTACGTCAACTCTAATCACGTTAATGTTATTCCTGGTCACTGAATTAGTATTACTAGTAACGACTTCAATCAAATTCACAATATTACTACCATTATTACTAGTCACTATATCTTTATTACTACTAGTCACTATATAATTAAATTATTATTCCTACTCGCTGTATTATTAATACTATTATTCCTACTCGCTGTATTATTAATACTATTATTCCTACTCGCTGTATTATTAATACTATTATTCCTACTCGCTGCATTATTAATACTATTATTCCTACTCGCTGCATTATTAATACTATTATTCCTACTCGCTGCATTATTAATACTATTATTCCTACTCGCTGCATTATTAATACTATTATTCCTACTCGCTGCATTATTAATACTATTATTCCTACTCGCTGCATTATTAATACTATTATTCCTACTCGCTGCATTATTAATACTATTATTCCTACTCGCTGCATTATTAATACTATTATTCCTACCCGCTGCATTATTAATACTATTATTCCTACTCGCTGCATTATTAATACTATTATTCCTACCGCTGCATTATTAATACTATTATTCCTACCCGCTGCATTATTAATACTATTATTCCTACCCGCTGCATTATTAATACTATTATTCCTACTCGCTGCATATTAATACTATTATTCCTACCCGCTGCATTATTAATACTATTATTCCTACTCGCTGCATTATTATACTATTATTCCTACTCGCTGCATTATTAATACTATTATTCCTACTCGCTGCATTATTAATACTATTATTCCTACTCGCTGCATTATTAATACTCATTATTCCTACTCGCTGCATTATTAATACTATTATCCTACTCGCTGCATTATTAATACTATTATTCCTACTCGCTGCATTATTAATACTATTATTTCCTACTCGCTGCATTATTAATACTATTATTCCTACTCGCTGCATTATTAAAACTATTATTCCTACTCGCTGCATTATTAAAACTATTATTCCTACTCGCTGCATTATTAATACTATTATTCCTACTCGCTGCATTATTAAAACTATTATTCCTACTCGCTGCATTATTAATACTATTATTCCTACTCGCTGCATTATTAATACCTATTATTCCTACTCGCTGCATTATTAAAACTATTATTCCTACTCGCTGCATTATTAATACTATTATTCCTACTCGCTGCATTATTAAAAACTATTATTCCTACTCGCTGCATTATTAATACTATTATTCCTACTCGCTGCATTATAATCCTATTATTCCTACTCGCTGCATTATTAATACTATTATTCCTACTCGCTGACATATTAATTACCTATTTATTCCTACCCGCTGCATTATTAATTACTATTATTCCTACTCGCTGCCATTATTAATACTATTATTCCTACTCGCTGCATTATTAATACTATTATTCCTACTCGCTGCATTATTAATACTATTATTCCTACTCGCTGCATTATTAATACTAATTATTCCTACCCGCTGCATTATTAATACTATTATTCCTACCCGCTGCATTATTAATACTATTATTCCTACCCGCTGCATTATTATACTATTATTCCTACCCGCTGCATTATTAATACTATTATTCCTACCCGCTGCATTATTAATACTATTATTCCTACCTCGCTGCATTATTAATACTATTATTCCTACTCCGCTGCATTATTAATACTATTATTCCTACTCGCTGCATTATTAATACTATTATTCCTACCCGCTGCATTATTAATACTATTATTCCTACTCCGCTGCATTATTATATATTACTACCCATTTAATCTATTTCCTACTCGCTGCATTATTAATACTATTATTCCTACTCGCTGCATATTAATACTATTATTCCTACCCGCTGCATTATTAATACTATTATTCCTACCCGCTGCATTATTAATACTATTATTCCTACCCGCTGCATTATTAATACTATTATTCCTACCCGCTGCATTATTAATACTATTATTCCTACTCCGCTGCATTATTAATACTATTATTCCTACTCGCTGCATTATTAATACTATTATTCCTACTCGCTGCATTATTAATACTATTATTCCTACTCGCTGCATTATATAATACTATTATTCCTAGTCGCTGCATTATTAATACTATTATTCCTACTCGCTGCATATTTAATACTATTATTCCTACTCGCTGCATTATTAATACTATTTTCCTACTCGCTGCATTATTAATACTATTATTCCTACTCGCTGCATTATTAATACTATTATTCCTACTCGCTGCATTATTAATACTATTATTCTACTCGCTGCATTATTAATACTATTATTCCTAGTCGCTGCATTATTAATACTATTATTCCTAGTCGCTGCATATTAATACTATTATTCTACTCGCTGCATTATTAATACTATTATTCCTAGTCGCTGCATTATTAATACTATTATTCCTAGTCGCTGCATTAATAATACTATTATTCCTAGTCGCTGCATTATTAATACTATTATTCCTAGTCGCTGCATTATTAATACTATTATTCCTAGTCGCTGCATTATTAATACTATTATTCCTAGTCGCTGCATTATTAATACTATTATTCCTAGTCGCTGCATTATTCATACTATTATTCCTACTCGCTGCATTATTAATACTATTATCCTAGTCGCTGCATTATTCATACTATTATTCCTACTCGCTGCATTATTAATACTATTATTCCTACTCGCTGCATTATTCATACTATTATTCCTACTCGCTGCATTATTAATACTATTATTCCCCTACTCGCTGCATTATTAAATACTATTATTCCTACTCGCTGCATTATTAATACTATTATTCCTACTCGCTGCATTATTAATACTATTATTCCTACTCGCTGCATTATTAATACTATTATTCCTACTCGCTGCATTATTAATAACTATTATTCCTAGTCGCTGCATTATTAATACTATTAATTCCTAGTCGCTGCATTATTAATACTATTATTCCTACTCGGTGCATTATTAATACTATTATTCCTAGTCGCTGGCATTATTCATACTATTATTCCTACTCGCTGCATTATTAATACTATTATTCCTAGTCGCTGCATTATTCATACTATTATTCCTACTCGCTGCATTATTAATACTATTATTCCTACTCGCTGCATTATTCATACTATTATTCCTACTCGCTGCATTATTAATACTATTATTCCTACTCGCTGCATTATTCATACTATTATTCCTACTCGCTGCATTATTAAATACTATTATTCCTACTCGCTGCATTATTCATACTATTATTCTACTCGCTGCATTATTAATACTATTATTCCTACTCGCTGCATTATTAATACTATTATTCCTACTCGCTGCATTATTAATACTATTATTCCTACTCGCTGCATTATTAATACTATTATTCCTACTCGCTGCATTATTAATACTATTATTCCTACTCGCTGCATTATTAATACTATTATTCCTACTCGCTGCATTATTAATACTATTATTCCTACTCGCTGCATTATTAAAACTATTATTCCTACTCGCTGCATTATTAATACTATTATTCCTACTCGCTGCATTATTTAAAAACTATTATTCCTACTCGCTGCATTATTAAATACTATTATTCCTACTCGCTGCATTATTAAAACTATTATTCCTACTCGCTGCATTATTAATACTATTATTCCTACTCGCTGCATTATTTAAAACTATTATTCCTACTCGCTGCATTATTAATACTATTATTCCTACTCGCTGCATTATTAAAACTATTATTCCTACTCGCTGCATTATTAATTACTTATTATTCCTACTCGCTGCATTATTAATACTATTATTCCTACTCGCTGCATTATTAATACTATTATTCCTACTCGCTGCATTATTAATACTATTATTCCTACTCGCTGCATTATTAAAACTATTATTCCTACTCGCTGCATTATTAATACTATTATTCCTACTCGCTGCATTATTAATACTATTATTCCTACTCGCTGCATTATTAATACTATTATTCCTACTCGCTGCATTATTAATACTATTATTCCTACTCGCTGCATTATTAATACTATTATTCCTACTCGCTGCATTATTAATACTATTATTCCTACTCGCTGCATTATTAATACTATTATTCCTACTCGCTGCATTATTAATACTATTATTCCTACTCGCTGCATTATTAATACTATTATTCCTACTCGCTGCATTATTAATACTATTATTCCTACTCGCTGCATTATTAATACTATTATTCCTACTCGCTGCATTATTAAAACTATTATTCCTACTCGCTGCATTATTAATACTATTATTCCTACTCGCTGCATTATTAATACTATTATTCCTACTCGCTGCATTATTAATACTATTATTCCTACTCGCTGCATTATTAATACTATATCCTACTCGCTGCATTATTAATACTATTATTCCTACTCGCTGCATTATTAATACTATTATTCCTACTCGCTGCATTATTAATACTATTATTCCTACTCGCTGCATTATTAATACTATTATTCCTACTCGCTGCATTATTAATACTATTATTCCTACTCGCTGCATTATTAATACTATTATTCCTACTCGCTGCATTATTAATACTATTATTCCTACTCGCTGCATTATTAAAACTATTATTCCTACTCGCTGCATTATTAATACTATTATTCCTACTCGCTGCATTATTAAAACTATTATTCCTACTCGCTGCATTATTAATACTATTATTCCTACTCGCTGCATTATTAAAACTATTATTCCTACTCGCTGCATTATTAATACTATTATTCCTACTCGCTGCATTATTAAAACTATTATTCCTACTCGCTGCATTATTAATACTATTATTCCTACTCGCTGCATTATTAATACTATTATTCCTACTCGCTGCATTATTAATACTATTATTCCTAGTCGCTGCATTATTAATACTATTATTCCTACTCGCTGCATTATTAATACTATTATTCCTACTCGCTGCATTATTAATACTATTATTCCTACTCGCTGCATTATTAAAACTATTATTCCTACTCGCTGCATTATTAATACTATTAATTCCTACTCGCTGCATTATTAATACTATTATTCCTACTCGCTGCATTATTAATACTATTATTCCTACTCGCTGCATTATTAATACTATTATTCCTACTCGCTGCATTATTAATACTATTATTCCTACTCGCTGCATTATTAAAACTATTATTCCTACTCGCTGCATTATTAATACTATTATTCCTACTCGCTGCATTATTAATACTATTATTCCTAGTCGCTGCATTATTAATACTATTATTCCTACTCGCTGCATTATTAATACTATTATTCCTACTCGCTGCATTATTAAAAACTATTATTCCTACTCGCTGCATTATTAATACTATTATTCCTACTCGCTGCATTATTAATACTATTATTCCTACTCGCTGCATTATTAATACTATTATTCCTACTCGCTGCATTATTAATACTATTATTCCTAGTCGCTGCATTATTAATACTATTATTCCTACTCGCTGCATTATTAAACTATTATTCCTACTCGCTGCATTATTAAACTATTATTCCTACTCGCTGCATTATTAATACTATTATTCCTACTCGCTGCATTATTAATACTATTATTCCTAGTCGCTGCATTATTAATACTATTATTCCTACTCGCTGCATTATTAATACTATTATTCCTACTCGCTGCATTATTAATACTATTATTCCTACTCGCTGCATTATTAATACTATTATTCCTACTCGCTGCATTATTAATACTATTATTCCTACTCGCTGCATTATTAAAACTATTATTCCTACTCGCTGCATTATTAATACTATTATTCCTACTCGCTGCATTATTAAAACTATTATTCCTACTCGCTGCATTATTAATACTATTATTCCTACTCGCTGCATTATTAATACTATTATTCCTACTCGCTGCATTATTAATACTATTATTCCTACTCGCTGCATTATTAATACTAATTATCCTACTCGCTGCATTATTAAACTATTATTCCTACTCGCTGCATTATTAATACTATTATTCCTACTCGCTGCATTATTAATACTATTATTCCTACTCGCTGCATTATTAATACTATTATTCCTACTCGCTGCATTATTAATACTATTATTCCTACTCGCTGCATTATTAATACTATTATTCCTACTCGCTGCATTATTAATACTATTATTCCTACTCGCTGCATTATTAATACTATTATTCTACTCGCTGCATTATTAATACTATTATTCCTACTCGCTGCATTATTAATACTATTATTCCTACTCGCTGCATTATTAATACTATTATTCCTACTCGCTGCTTATAATACTATTATTCCTACTCGCTGCATTATATCTATATTCCTACTCGCTGCATTATTAATGCTATTATTCCTACTCGCTGCATTAATTAATGCTATTATTCCTACTCGCTGCATTATTAATGCTATTATTCCTACTCGCTGCATCTATTAATGCTATTATTCCTACTCGCTTCATTATTAATGCTATTATTCCTACTCGCTGCATTATTAATGCTATTATTCCTACTCGCTGCATTATTAATACTATTATTCCTACTCGCTGCATTATTAAAAACTATTATTCCTACTCGCTGCATTATTAAAACTATTATTCCTACTCGCTGCATTATAATACTATTATTCCTACTCGCTGCATTATTAATACTATTATTCCTACTCGCTGCATTATTAATACTATTATTCCTACTCGCTGCATTATTAATACTATTATTCCTACTCGCTGCATTATTAATACTATTATTCCTACTCGCTGCATTATTAATACTATTATTCCTACTCGCTGCATTATTAATACTATTATTCCTACTCGCTGCATTATTAATACTATTATTCCTACTCGCTGCATTATTAATACTATTATTCCTACTCGCTGCATTATTAATACTATTATTCCTACTCGCTGCATTATTAATACTATTATTCCTACTCGCTGCATTATTAATACTATTCATTCCTACTCGCTGCCATTTTAATACTATTATTCCTACTCGCTGCATTATTATACTATTCCTACTCGCTGCATTATAATTACTATTATTCCTACTCGCTGCATTATTAATACTATTATTCCTACTCGCTGCATTATTAAAACTATTATTCCTACTCGCTGCATTATTTAATACTATTATTCCTACTCGCTGCATTATTAATACTATTATTCCTACTCGCTGCATTATTAATACTATTATTCCCTACTCGCTGCATTATTAATACTATTATTCCTACTCGCTGCATTATTAATACTATTATTCCTACTCGCTGCATTATTAATACTATATTCCTACTCGCTGCATTATTAATACTATTATTCCTACTCGCTGCATTATTAATACTATTATTCCTACTCGCTGCATTATTAATACTATTATTCCTACTCGCTGCATTATAATACTATTATTCCTACTCGCTGCATTATTAATACTATTATTCCTACTCGCTGCATTATTAATACCTATTATTCCTACTCGCTGCATTATTAATACTATTATTCCTACTCGCTGCATTATTAATACTATTATTCCTACTCGCTGCATTATTAATACTATTATTCCTACTCGCTGCATTATTAATACTATTATTCCTACTCGCTGCATTATTAATTACTATTATTCCTACTCGCTGCATTATTAATACTATTATTCCTACTCGCTGCATTATTAATACTATTATTCCTACTCGCTGCATTATTAATTACTATTATTCCTACTCGCTGCATTATTAATACTATTATTCCTACTCGCTGCATTATTAATACTATTATTCCTACTCGCTGCATTATTAATACTATTATTCCTACTCGCTGCATTATTAATACTATTATTCCTTACTCGCTGCATTATTAATTACTATTATTCCTACTCGCTGCATTATTAATACTATTATTCCTACTCGCTGCATTATTAATACTATTATTCCTACTCGCTGCATTATTAATACTATTATTCCTACTCGCTGCATTATTAATACTATTATTCCTACTCGCTGCATTATTAATACTATATTCCTACTCGCTGCATTATTAATACTATTATTCCTACTCGCTGCATTATTAATACTATTATTCCTACTCGCTGCATTATTAATACTATTATTCCTACTCGCTGCATTATTAATACTATTATTCCTACTCGCTGCATTATTAATACTATTATTCCTACTCGCTGCATTATTAATACTATTATTCCTACTCGCTGCATTATTAATACTATTATTCCTACTCGCTGCATTATTAATACTATTATTCCTACTCGCTGCATTATTAATACTATTATTCCTACTCGCTGCATTATTAATACTATTATTCCTACTCGCTGCATTATTAATACTATTATTTCCTACTCGCTGCATTATTAATACTATTATTCCTACTCGCTGCATTATTAATACTATTATTCCTACTCGCTGCATTATTAATACTATTATTCCTACTCGCTGCATTATTAATACTATTATTCCTACTCGCTGCATTATTAATACTATTATTCCTACTCGCTGCATTATTAATACTATTTATTCCTACTCGCTGCATTATTAATACATTTTTAATACTATTATTCCTACTCGCTGCATTATTAATACTATTATTCCTACTCGCTGCATTATTAACTATTATTCCTACTCGCTGCATTATTAATACTATTATTCCTAGTCGCTGCATTATTAATACTATTATTCCTACTCGCTGCATTATTAATACTATTATTCCTAGTCGCTGCATTATTAATACTATTATTCCTACTCGCTGCATTATTAATACTATTATTCCTACTCGCTGTATTATTAATACTATTATTCCTACTCACAACAAAGTTCCTGGTCATTAGGGGCAGATTTATTAAAACTCAGAATTTCTCATTTTTTTACAAACTCCCATAATTCATTCAGCGCTGTATTTATTAATAGTCATGATCATTTGTAAGTTGATTGTACAAAAGTTTTACATTTTGTTTTAGTTTTGTTTTTATTTCTCTCTAAAAATCCGAGAATTGTTTTGGAAAGTTTTAGGAAAGTTTTGAGAATATAATGTATTCTTGAAAAAAAAAAAAAAAGTGAAATGTAAATAGACGTTCATTTTCCTGAATATTTGAAATAGAAAACAATGAGTTTAACTTCCCCTTGAGCCAAGGGCTGGCTGTCACTGGTGTGTTTTTTACAATAAAACACTAAAACTGAATACTAAAAGCTTCCATAGCAATCAATGGGTTAAACCTGGCGGGATTTTTGTCAGTCAAAAAAAGTCACATCAAGTTTTATATCTCAAAATATTTGTGGTGTTTTATTTTATTTTTTAATTATACACATGTTTTTAAAATCTCTAAATTTTTTAAAACTAAGATATAATTACCCCTTATTGGGGCAGAACAGCCCTATTGGGTTTATTTCATGGTTAAATGATACCCTTTTCTCTGTAATAATAAAACAGTACCTGTACTTGATCCCAACTAAGATATAATTACCCCTTATTGGGGCAGAACAGCCCTATTGGGTTTATTTAATGGTTAAATGATTCCCTTTTCTCTGTAATAATAAAACAGTACCTGTACTTGATCCCAACTAAGATATAATTACCCCTTATTGGGGGCAGAACAGCCCTATTGGGTTTATTTCATGGTTAAATGATTCCCTTTTCTCTGTAATAATAAAACAGTACCTGTACTTGATCCCAACTAAGATATAATTACCCCTTATTGGGGCAGAACAG
The DNA here is from genome assembly GCF_000004195.4 of Xenopus tropicalis. Lineage (NCBI taxonomy): Eukaryota > Metazoa > Chordata > Amphibia > Anura > Pipidae > Xenopus > Xenopus tropicalis. Next base: position 153,396,333 of record NC_030680.2, read on the forward strand.
CCCTATTGGGTTTATTTAATGGTTAAATGATTCCCTTTTCTCTGTAATAATAAAACAGTACCTGTACTTGATCCCAACTAAGATATAATTACCCCTTATTGGGGGCAGAACAGCCCTATTGGGTTTATTTCATGGTTAAATGATTCCCTTTTCTCTGTAATAATAAAACAGTACCTGTACTTGATCCCAACTAAGATATAATTACCCCTTATTGGGGCAGAACAGCCCTATTGGGTTTATTTAATGGTTAAATGATTCCCTTTTCTCTGTAATAATAAAACAGTACCTGTACTTGATCCCAACTAAGATATAATTACCCCTTATTGGGGCAGAACAGCCCTATTGGGTTTATTTCATGGTTAAATGATTCCCTTTTCTCTGTAATAATAAAACAGTACCTGTACTTGATCCCAACTAAGATATAATTACCCCTTATTGGGGGCAGAACAGCCCTATTGGGTTTATTTCATGGTTAAATGATTCCCTTTTCTCTGTAATAATAAAACAGTACCTGTACTTGATCCCAACTAAGATATAATTACCCCTTATTGGGGGCAGAACAGCCCTATTGGGTTTATTTCATGGTTAAATGATTCCCTTTTCTCTGTAATAATAAAACAGTACCTGTACTTGATCCCAACTAAGATATAATTACCCCTTATTGGGGCAGAACAGCCCTATTGGGTTTAAGTACTGTTTAAATAATTTTTTAGCAGACTTAAGGTAGGAGATCCGAATTATGGAAAGATCCCTTACCTGGAAAACCCCAGGTCCCGAGCATTCTGGGTAACTGGTCACATACCTGTATTAGTATCTCTGGTCACTATGTTGTTACTTTTAAATGACACAAATACAAGTTTAGCTCAATAGGCTTCTCTATAACTCGTTACTATTTCATTACTTGTCACTATACTATTATTATTATGAGCATAGTATTATTCCCTGTATTATATCATTACTTGTCACTATACTATTATTATTATGAGCATAGTATTATTCCCTGTTTTTTTGCAAATAAACATTTATATAGCCCCTCTCTAGCACTCTGTGCTCTCCCAGGGCAAAATGTGGGTGGAGCCAACAACAGCCAATCAGATTTTACCTATTGATTTTTAATGGGGAAATTCAACCTGCTGCCAGTCTCACAGTATTAACCCCAGGGTCACTAGGGAACTGCATTTTTAGGTTTTAAAAAGTGGGTGGAGCCACCAACAGCCAATCAGACTTCACCTATTGAATTTTTTTGGTTTATAATTAAAATGTTGCTTTGCTCACACTATTTATGTCAGGGTTCCCAAACAAGTGGGTGGAGACACCAACAGCCAATCACATTTCACCTATTTACTTCCAATGGTGAAGTGTAAAATGCTGTCATTGCTGTCATGTCTCACAATGAATGCCCGAGTCCCCAAATGTTGCAAAGTTGGTCACTGGGGGACTGCGGTTAAAAAATAGGAAAAGTGGGTTGGGCCACTAACAGCCAATCAGATTTCATCCATTGAATTTTTTTGCTTTAAATTTAAAATGCTGCCAGTCTCACACTATTTATGCCAGGGTGCCCACTGTTTGTCACTGGGTGACTTCCACTCAAGGTTAGAAAAAGTGGGCGGAGCCACCAACCACCAATCACAATTCACCTATTGACTTTTATTGGTTTAAATTTTAATTGCTGCCGTTCTGTAACTATTAACCCTACGGTCCCTAAACTTTGCAGAGTTAGTCACTGGGTAACTGCAGTTCCAGGTTAGAATAAGGGGGTGGAGCAACCAACCGCCAATCAGATGTCGTTGACTTTCAGTGGGGAAATGTAAGTTGCTGCCATACAGACACTATTAAACCAGGGCCCCCAAACTTTGCCCAGTGGGTTTTACTGTATAACTGGGGTCCAAGGTCAGAGAAAGTGGGCGGAGCCCATTCAGTGACTTCATGTTTTTCAACCCAACATGAAGTTTGTTCTCAAATTCCATTTTTAGTTATTATTATTACTTATATCTGCATTATTATTCCTTGTCACTAAAGTATTACAATTCGCTATATTATTATTACTAATTTCTGTATTTTTTTCATAGCAGATATATTATAATTATTTATTAATATTAACATTAATGTATCTATGTTATTTATTACTATATTCATGTTTCTATTTATTACTAGTAACTGTATTATTATTGCCAGTCACTATTTTTGCTAGTTGCTGTATAATTTTTTTTATTCCCTACATTATTATTCCTCTGAACTATATTATTATTAATCACTATATGATTATCCCTTGTCTTTGTATTATTATTATTAGTAGTACTAGTATCTATGTAATTTCTAGTCACTACACTATTTGTTATTATAGAATTGTTATTATTATTAGTTGCTGTCTTATTTTATTATTATTACAACTCATATTACTCATCACTATATTAATAATCCAATTAATGATATTATTATTCCTTATTACTGTACTATTATTACTAGTCACTGTATAACTGTTACTTATCACTATATTTTTATTTCTAGTAAGTGTATTAGTAGTAGTACTAGTCACTATTCCTAATGAGTTTATTATTACCAGTCACTGTAGGATTATTTTATATTATTATTTCTAGTCCTTACATAATTCCTAGTTTGTATATTATTATTACTAGTCACTATATCATTCCCAGTCAATATAATATTATTGCTACACTATTATTATTCCTATACAGAATTATAGAGTAATCTCATTACTAGGAAGTACATTTCTATTGCCGGTCACTATATTATTATTTCTGGGGATAAAATGTTGTCTAAAAGTTATTTTTTAGTGTTTCTTTGGCAGATCCAAAGCTTTCTTGGTCCAAATCTGTGTTTTGTTCTAGAATGAACTGATATTAATGTAGCAGAACAATATTCTGGCAACTCAGCAAACCCTGACGCTTGGGAGGAACCTCCCACCATACAGGGAAAGGCATAGAGTGTCCCCCCCATCCAGTTTTCCCACTATGTTAGGCTTCTGCACACCCAAATGTTACAGATCATTATCCCCAAGGTTTGGGGGTGCAGGAGTATAGGGGGGTCACTGGGGTCCCTGACTGATGTACAATATATGTGTGAGATACAGATCATTATCCCCAAGGTTTGGGGGTGCAGGAGTATAGGGGGGTCACTGGGGTCCCTGACTGATGTACAATATATGTGTGAGATACAGATCATTATCCCCAAGGTTTGGGGGTGCAGGAGTATAGGGGGGTCACTGGGGTCCCTGACTGATGTACAATATATGTGTGAGATACAGATCATTATCCCCAAGGTTTGGGGGTGCAGGAGTATAGGGGGGCCCCTGACTGATGTACAATATATGTGTGAGATACAGATCATTATCCCCAAGGTTTGGGGGTGCAGGAGTATAGGGGGGCCAGTGGGGTCCCTGACTGATGTACAATATATGTGTGAGATACAGATCATTATCCCCAAGGTTTGGGGGTGCAGGAGTATAGGGGGGCCCCTGACTGATGTACAATATATGTGTGAGATACAGATCATTATCCCTTAGGTTTAGGGGTGCAGGAGTATAGGGGGGCCAGTGGGGCCCCTGACTGATGTACAATATATGTGTGAGATACAGATCATTATCCCCAAGGTTTGGGGGTGCAGGAGTATAGGGGGGCCAGTGGGGTCCCTGACTGATGTACAATACAGTATATGTGTGAGATACAGATCATTATCCCCAAGGTTTGGGGGTGCAGGAGTATAGGGGGGCCAGTGGGGTCCCTGACTGATGTACAATATATGTGTGAGATACAGATCATTATCCCCAAGGTTTGGGGGTGCAGGAGTATAGGGGGGCCAGTGGGGTCCCTGACTGATGTACAATATATGTGTGAGATACAGATCATTATCCCCAAGGTTTGGGGGTGCAGGAGTATAGGGGGGCCAGTGGGGTCCCTGACTGATGTACAATATATGTGTGAGATACAGATCATTATCCCCAAGGTTTGGGGGTGCAGGAGTATAGGGGGGCCAGTGGGTCCCTGACTGATGTACAATACAGTATATGTGTGAGATACAGATCATTATCCCCAAGGTTTGGGGGTGCAGGAGTATAGGGGGGCCAGTGGGGTCCCTGACTGATGTACAATACAGTATATGTGTGAGATACAGATCATTATCCCCAAGGTTTGGGGGTGCAGGAGTATAGGGGGGCCAGTGGGGTCCCTGACTGATGTACAATATATGTGTGAGATACAGATCATTATCCCCAAGGTTTGGGGGTGCAGGAGTATAGGGGGGCAGTGGGGGGATTTTGCTGTTTCCCAGTGACTGTGCAGGTTGCCGGGCGGATGAACTGGTTAATGGGACGGTTACTGGGAGGGGCCGGAGGGGCAGAATCCCTTGGCTGGGGCAGCGCGGGGCAGTCAGACAGAGGGGCCCAGTCGGTGCCAGGGGGCGTGTCGGAGGGGCTGAGGGGTGGGGCTGTAGCCCTGGGACTGGGGGGGGGGGAGACTGGAACAGCTAATAGCAAAGAGCTTAAGGAGGCCAAGGAACTACAACTCCCTGCAGGCTCCCCGCCATGTTCATTGGTCACAGAAAGTTCTGTCCCATAAGTTGGGTAGCGACAGTGACATGATTTGTTGTTCAACTACAGCCCCCAGAATCCTCTGTTGAGAGGGTCTTCGCATTTCCTGTGATTTGTTCAAGTTTTACTGGACAAGCCTTACAGCAGCTGCCTGGGGGTCACTGGGAGTTGCAGTTAATAATACCCGGGGGTTTAGAACCTGGCAAAAATAATAAGAATAACAGATTCCCTGACCTACAATGGGCATTGCCCCCAGCTCTTCACTTCCTACTCTGTAAATGCACCCTATACTGGCAGGTTTACACCGGCACATATAGACTGGCAGGTTTACACCGGCACATATACACTGCCAGGTTTACACTGGCACATGTAGACTGGCAGATTTACACTGGCACATATACACTGGCAGGATTACACTGGCAGATTTACGCTGGCACATATACACTGGCAGGTTTACACTGGCACATATACACTGGCACATATACACTGGCAGGTTTACACTGGCAGATTTACACTGGCACGTATACACTGGCAGGTTTACACTGGCACATATACACTGGCACATATACACTGGCAGGTTTACACCGGCACATGTAGACTGGCAGATTTACACTGGCACATATACACTGGCAGGTTTACACTGGCACATGTAGACTGGCAGATTTACACTGGCACATATACACTGGCAGGATTACACTGGCAGATTTACGCTGGCACATATACACTGGCAGGTTTACACTGGCACATATACACTGGCACATATACACTGGCAGGTTTACACTGGCAGATTTACACTGGCACGTATACACTGGCAGGTTTACACTGGCACATATACACTGGCACATATACACTGGCAGGTTTACACCGGCACATGTAGACTGGCAGATTTACACTGGCACATATAGACTGGCAGGATTACACTGGCACATATACACTGGCAGGTTTACACTGGCACATATACACTGGCAGGTTTACACTGGCACATATACACTGGCAGGTTTACACTGGCACATATAGACTGGCAGGATTACACTGGCACATATACACTGGCAGGTTTACACTGGCACATATACACTGGCAGGTTTACACTGGCACGTATACACTGGCACATATACACTGGCAGGTTTACACCGGCACATGTAGACTGGCAGGTTTACACTGGCACATATACACTGGCAGGATTACACTGGCAGATTTACGCTGGCACATATACACTGGCAGGTTTACACTGGCACATATACACTGGCAGGATTACACTGGCAGATTTACGCTGGCACATATACACTGGCAGGTTTACACTGGCACATATACACTGGCAGGATTACACTGGCAGATTTACGCTGGCACATATACACTGGCAGGTTTACACTGGCACATATACACTGGCAGGATTACACTGGCAGATTTACGCTGGCACATATACACTGGCAGGTTTACACTGGCACGTATACACTGGCACGTATACACTGGCAGGTTTACACTGGCACATATACACTGGCAGGTTTACACTGGCACATATACACTGGCAGGTTTACACTGGCACATATAGACTGGCAGGTTTACACTGGCACATATACACTGGCAGGTTTACACTGGCACATATACACTGGCAGGTTTACACTGGCACATATAGACTGGCAGGTTTACACTGGCAGATTTACGCTGGCAGGTTTACACTGGCAGATTTACACCGGCACATATACACTGGCAGGATTACACTGGCAGATTTACGCTGGCACATATACACTGGCAGGTTTACACCGGCACATATACAGTACACTGGCAGGTTTACACCGGCACATATACACTGGCAGGTTTACACTGGCACGTTTACACCGGCACATATACACTGGCAGGTTTACACCGGCACGTTTACACCGGCACATATACACTGGCAGGTTTACACCGGCACGTTTACACCGGCACATATACACTGGCAGGTTTACACCGGCACGTTTACACTGGCACATATACACTGGCAGGTTTACACCGGCACGTTTACACCGGCACATATACACTGGCAGGTTTACACCGGCACATATACACTGGCAGGTTTACACTGGCACATATACACTGGCAGGTTTACACTGGCACGTATACACGGGCAGGTTTACACTGGCACGTATACACGGGCAGGTTTACACTGGCACATATACACGGGCAGGTTTACACTGGCACATATACACTGGCAGGTTTACACTGGCACGTATACACGGGCAGGTTTACACTGGCACATATCCACTGGCAGGTTTACACTGGCACGTATACACGGGCAGGTTTACACTGGCACGTATACACGGGCAGGTTTACACTGGCACATATACACGGGCAGGTTTACACTGGCACGTATACACGGGCAGGTTTACACTGGCACATATACACGGGCAGGTTTACACTGGCACGTATACACGGGCAGGTTTACACTGGCACGTATACACGGGCAGGTTTACACCGGCACATATACACTGGCAGGTTTACAATAATGACTGACAGCACTGGTGCTGCTGGGAGAGGAGGGGCTTGATTCCCAGAGTGACTGACAGCACCGGCACTGCTGAGGGAGAAGGGGCTTGATCCCCAGAGGGACTGACAGCACTGGCGCTGCTGAGGGAGAAGGGGCTTGATCCCCAGAGGGACTGACAGCACTGGCACTGCTGAGGGAGAAGGGGCTTGAACCCCAGAGTGACTGACAGCACTGGTGCTGGTGAGGGAGAAGGGGCTTGATCCCCAGAGTCAGGGCAGTAAGTGGCACAATTACTAGCCGTTTTATTAACGTAAAGCATTTGCCTGTATTGAGCCCCCTGCAGCTCTGCGGCCCCCCCTCCCTCAGGCCCAAAGCTCTGGGTTGGGCAGAAGCCACACAATGATGTGCAGGAGGGGATGATGGGAAATTGGCCAGTAAATTGCTCACCCCCAGCTGTTTCATTTCCAGCCACAGGGGAGCCCCCAGGGAGTGACTCTCAGCCAATGGCAGGAGGCTCAGCAGCCGGCGTCTCCCCCTGAACCAATCGTATGATTTACTGTGTCTCAACTGTTATCGTTCAGCTGCAATAGAGATAGTGGGACCCTCGTTATGTCTTGGGCTTCACTAACGACTTCCCTTAATTGTCTGCAACTTCTCTGTAACATCCAATCATCTTGTGTCTCATTTGTCCTCATTATGTGACTCCCTACAGATACCCAGCAAACTCCTTAGCGCAGCAAGCGGGGGGTTGCACAGACTGTCCCATATCCTCACACACAGGAGAATAAGGGTTTGGTCTGGTGGAACTATACCAACCGGTACATGGGGGGGAGAGAGGGAAAGGGGGTTCGGGGAGTAGAGAGACAAATGGGGGGAGAGGGGAAATATAGAAGGGGGAGAAGAGGGAGGATGGGGGGGAGTAAGGCCAAACAGTTGGGGGGGGGAATAGAAAAGGAAAGGAGAGGGGATGAGAGACAGAAGGAGAGAGGGGAAGGGAAAGGGGGTTCGGGGAGTAGAGAGACAAATGGGGGGAGAGGGGAAATATAGAAGGGGGGAGAAGAGGGAGGATGGGGGGGAGTAAGGCCAAACAGTTGGGGGGGGGAATAGAAAAGGAAAGGAGAGGGGATGAGAGACAGAAGGAGAGAGGGGAAGGGAAAGGGGGTTCGGGGAGTAGAGAGACAAATGGGGGGAGAGGGGAAATATAGAAGGGGGGTGAGGGGAGTGGAAGGAGATACAAGAAAAGAGATAAAAAATATTAAGGTGGAGATATCAGGGAATGAGAGGGGATGTGACAGGGGAACAAACTGATTAGCAGGGCAAGATGGAGACAGTAGGACAAGATGGAGACAGTAGGACAAGATGGAGACAGTAGGGCAAGATGGAGACAGTAGGGCAAGATGGGGACAGTAGGACAAGATGGAGACAGTAGGGCAAGATGGGGACAGTAGGACAAGATGGAGACAGTAGGGCAAGATGGAGACAGTAGGGGCAAGATGGGGACAGTAGGGCAAGATGGAGACAGTAGGACAAGATGGAGACAGTAGGGCAAGATGGAGACAGTAGGACAAGATGGAGACAGTAGGGCAAGATGGAGACAGTAGGACAAGATGGAGACAGTAGGACAAGATGGAGACAGTAGGACAAGATGGAGACAGTAGGGCAAGATGGAGACAGTAGGACAAGATGGAGACAGTAGGACAAGATGGAGACAGTAGGACAAGATGGAGACAGTAGGGCAAGATGGAGACAGTAGGGCAAGATGGAGACGTAGGCAAGATGGACATAGGCAGATGAGACAGTAGGGCAAGATGAGACAGTAGGGCAAGATGGAGACAGTAGGGCAAGATGGAGACAGTAGGGCAAGATGGAGACAGTAGGGCCAAGATGGAGACAGTAGGGCAAGATGGAGACAGAGGCAAGATGGAGACAGTAGGGCAAGATGGAGACAGTAGGACAAGATGGAGACAGTAGGGCAAGATGGAGACAGTAGGACAAGATGGAGACAGTAGGGCAAGATGGAGACAGTAGGACAAGATGGAGACAGTAGGACAAGAATGGAGACAGTTAGGGCAAGATGGAGACAGTAGGACAAGATGGAGACAGTAGGACAAGATGGAGACAGTAGGACAAGATGGAGACAGTAGGACAAGATGGAGACAGTAGGGCAAGATGGAGACAGTAGGGCAAGATGGAGACAGTAGGACAAGATGGAGACAGTAGGACAAGATGGAGACAGTAGGGCAAGATGGAGACAGTAGGACAAGATGGAGACAGTAGGACAAGATGGAGACAGTAGGGCAAGATGGAGACAGTAGGGCAAGATGGAGACAGTAGGACAAGATGGAGACAGTAGGACAAGATGGAGACAGTAGGGGCAAGATGGAGACAGTAGGACAAGATGGAGACAGTAGGGCAAGATGGGGACAGTAGGACAAGAGGGGGACAGTAGGACAAGATGGAGACAGTAGGACAAGATGGAGACAGTAGGGCAAGATGGAGACAGTAGGGCAAGATGGAGACAGTAGGGCAAGATGGAGACAGTAGGGCAAGATGGAGACAGTAGGACAAGATGGAGACAGTAGACAAGATGGAGACAGTAGGGCAAGATGGAGACAGTAGAGCAAGATGGAGACAGTAGGGCAAGATGGGGACAGTAGGGCAAGATGGAGACAGTAGGGCAAGATGGAGACAGTAGGGCAAGATGGAGACAGTAGGGCAAGATGGAGACAGTAGGACAAGATGGGGAGTAGGGCAGATGGAGACAGTAGGGCAAGATGGAGACAGTAGGACAAGATGGAGACAGTAGGACAAGATGGAGACAGTAGGGGCAAGATGGAGACAGTAGGGCAAGATGGGGACAGTAGGGCAAGATAGAGACAGTAGGGCAAGATGGAGACAGTAGGGCAAGATGGAGACAGTAGGGCAAGATGGAGACAGTAGGGCAAGATGGGAGACAGTAGGGCAAGATGGAGACAGTAGGGCAAGATAGAGACAGTAGGGCAAGATGGAGACAGTAGGGCAAGATGGAGACAGTAGGGCAAGATGGAGACAGTAGGACAAGATGGAGACAGTAGGGCAAGATGGGGACAGTAGGACAAGAGGGGGACAGTAGGACAAGAGGGGGACAGTAGGACAAGAATGGAGACAGTAGGACAAGATGGAGACAGTAGGGCAAGATGGAGACAGTAGGGCAAGATGGAGACAGTAGGACAAGATGGAGACAGTAGGGCAAGATGGGGACAGTAGGACAAGAGGGGGACAGTAGGGCAAGATGGAGACAGTAGGGCAAGATGGAGACAGTAGGGCAAGATGGAGACAGTAGGGCAAGATGGAGACAGTAGGACAAGATGGAGACAGTAGGACAAGATGGAGACAGTAGGGCAAGATGGAGACAGTAGAGCAAGATGGAGACAGTAGGACAAGATGGAGACAGTAGGACAAGATGGGGACAGTAGGACAAGAGGGGGACAGTAGGGCAAGATGGAGACAGTAGGACAAGATGGAGACAGTAGGGCAAGATGGGGACAGTAGGGCAAGATGGAGACAGTAGGGCAAGATGGAGACAGTAGGGCAAGATGGAGACAGTAGGACAAGATGGAGACAGTAGGGCAAGATGGAGACAGTAGGACAAGATGGAGACAGTAGGGCAAGATGGAGACAGTAAGAGCAAGATGGAGACAGTAGGGCAAGATGGGGACAGTAGGGCAAGATGGAGACAGTAGGGCAAGATGGAGACAGTAGGGCAAGATGGAGACAGTAGGACAAGATGGGGACAGTAGGGCAAGATGGAGACAGTAGGGCAAGATGGAGACAGTAGGACAAGATGGAGACAGTAGGACAAGATGGAGACAGTAGGACAAGATGGAGACAGTAGGGCAAGATGGAGACAGTAGGGCAAGATGGGGACAGTAGGGCAAGATAGAGACAGTAGGGCAAGATGGAGACAGTAGGGCAAGATGGAGACAGTAGGGCAAGATGGAGACAGTAGGGCAAGATGGAGACAGTAGGGCAAGATAGAGACAGTAGGGCAAGATGGAGACAGTAGGGCAAGATGGAGACAGTAGGGCAAGATGGAGACAGTAGGACAAGATGGGGACAGTAGGGCAAGATGGAGACAGTAGGGCAAGATGGAGACAGTAGGGCAAGATGGAGACAGTAGGACAAGATGGAGACAGTAGGGCAAGATGGGGACAGTAGGGCAAGATCGGGACAGTAGGGCAATATCGGGACAGTAGGGCAATATTAGATTGCCCTGTTTAATGATCAGTACAAGGCCTATTCATTGCACTCATGTTGCACAAGGGGGGGGGGGGGTAGTGTCCCTAATAAGGGGGGCAGTTGGAGTGCAGTTGTATTACCCATGAGCAGTTGGGGGTGCCGTTACCCATAACCCATTACACAATGCCCCCCCGTGCCAGGAATGTTCCCGGCCGTTACACAGGGAATAACTGTGGGTTGCGGCACAGAGAATCCTCATAGGAGGCATCAGGCTCTTCCTGCCCCCGAGAGGCGGAAATCAGGGCCAATCAGAGCGGCCGGAGAGGATGTTTTCTTGGAATGAGAAACTTATGAGTTTTGGCAAATTCCTGCATTTTCTCTATAAATTTAGCTGCGAAATTGCAAAATCCCAACCCAGAGATTTGTTTCCTGTGGGGAGTTTGGCGCATTGGGTTTATATGGGGGGTGTCAGCCCCTCGCTGGGGGGGGAGAATTAACCCCTGCCGGGCAGCAGGGGGGTAGGGGGGAGCAGACCCTCAAAATAGGGCGCACTCACGCAGCAGGGGGCACTCACGCAGCAGGGGGGCACTCACGCAGCAGGGGGGCACTCACGCAGCAGGGGGGCACTCACGCAGCAGGGGGGCACTCACGCAGCAGGGGGCACTCACGCAGCAGGGGGGCACTCACGCAGCAGGGGGGCACTCACGCAGCAGGGGGCACTCACGCAGCAGGGGGGCACTCACGCAGCAGGGGGGCACTCACGCAGCAGGGGGGCACTCACGCAGCAGGGGGCACTCACGCAGCAGGGGGCACTCACGCAGCAGGGGGCACTCACGCAGCAGGGGGGCACTCACGCAGCAGGGGGGCACTCACGGCAGCAGGGGGGCACTCACGCAGCAGGGGGCACTCACGCAGCAGGGGGGCACTCACGCAGCAGGGGGCACTCACGCAGCAGGGGGGCAACTCACGCAGCAGGGGGGCACTAACGCAGCAGGGGGCACTCACGCAGCAGGGGGCACTCACGCAGCAGGGGGGCACTCACGCAGCAGGGGGGCACTAACGCAGCAGGGGGCACTCACGCAGCAGGGGGCACTCACGCAGCAGGGGGCACTCACGCAGCAGGGCGCACTCATGCAGCAGGGGGCACTCACGGAAGGGGCCGGGGGAGACCAGTAAGGTATCGGGGAGGCCAATAAGGGGCCGGGGCAGATCAGTAAGGTATCGGGGAGGCCAATAAGGGGCCGGGGCAGATCAGTAAGGTATCGGGGAGGCCAATAAGGGGCCGGGGCAGATCAGTAAGGTATCAGGGAGGCCAATAAGGGCCGGGGCAGATCAGTAAGGTATCAGGGAGGCCAATAAGGGGCCGGGGCAGATCAGTAAGGTATCAGGGAGGCCAATAAGGGGCCGGGGCAGATCAGTAAGGTATCAGGGAGGCCAATAAGGGGCCGGGGCAGATCAGTAAGGTATCAGGGAGGCCAATAAGGTATCAGGGAGGCCAATAAGGGGCCGGGGCAGATCAGTAAGGTATCAGGGAGACCATTAAGGGGCCGGGGCAGATCAGTAAGGTATCAGGGAGGCCAATAAGGGGCCGGGGCAGATCAGTAAGGTATCGGGGAGGCCAATAAGGGGCCGGGGCAGATCAGTAAGGTATCAGGGAGGCCAATAAGGGGCCGGGGCAGATCAGTAAGGTATCGGGGAGGCCAATAAGGGGCCGGGGCAGACCAGTAAGGTATCAGGGAGACCATTAAGGGGCCGGGGCAGATCAGTAAGGTATCAGGGAGGCCAGTAAGGGGCCGGGGCAGATCAGTAAGGTATCAGGGAGGCCAGTAAGGGGCCGGGGCAGATCAGTAAGGTATCGGAGAGGCCAATAAGGGGCCGGGGCAGATCAGTAAGGTATCAGGGAGGCCAATAAGGGGCCGGGGGAGACCAGTAAGGTATCGGGGAGGCCAGTAAGGGGCCGGGGCAGATCAGTAAGGTATCGGGGAGGCCAATAAGGGGCCGGGGCAGATCAGTAACGTATCGGGGAGGCCAATAAGGGGCCGGGGCAGATCAGTAAGGTATCGGGGAGGCCAATAAGGGGCCGGGGCAGATCAGTAAGGTATCGGGGAGGCCAATAAGGGGCCGGGGCAGATCAGTAAGGTATCAGGGAGGCCAGTAAGGGGCCGGGGCAGACCAGTAAGGTATCGGGGAGGCCAGTAAGGGGCTGGGGCAGACCAGTAAGGTATCGGGGAGGCGAGTAAGGGGCAGGGGCAGATCAGTAAGGTATCGGGGAGGCCAGTAAGGGACCGGGGGAGACCAGTAAGGTATCGGGGAGGCCAATAAGGGGCTGGGGCAGACCAGTAAGGTATCGGGGAGGCGAGTAAGGGGCAGGGGCAGATCAGTAAGGTATCGGGGAGGCCAGTAAGGGGCCGGGGCAGACCAGTAAGGTATCGGGGAGGCCAGTAAGGTATCAGGGAGGCCAATAAGGGGCCGGGGGAGACCAGTAAGGTATCGGGGAGGCCAGTAAGGGGCAGGGGCAGATCAGTAAGGTATCGGGGAGGCCAATAAGGGGCCGGGGGAGACCAGTAAGGTATCGGGGAGGCCAATAAGGGGCTGGGGCAGACCAGTAAGGTATCGGGGAGGCGAGTAAGGGGCAGGGGCAGATCAGTAAGGTATCGGGGAGGCCAGTAAGGGGCCGGGGCAGACCAGTAAGGTATCGGGGAGGCCAGTAAGGTATCAGGGAGGCCAATAAGGGGCCGGGGGAGACCAGTAAGGTATCGGGGAGGCCAGTAAGGGGCCGGGGCAGACCAGTAAGGTATCGGGGAGGCCAGTAAGGTATCGGGAGGCCAATAAGGGGCCAGGGCAGATCAGTAAGGTATCAGGGAGGCCAGTAAGGGGCCGGGGCAGACCAGTAAGGTATCAGGGAGGCCAGTAAGGGGCCGGGGCAGATCAGTAAGGTATCAGGGAGGCCAGTAAGGGGCCGGGGCAGACCAGTAAGGTATCAGGGAGGCCAGTAAGGGGCCGGGGCAGATCAGTAAGGTATCAGGGAGGCCAGTAAGGGGCCGGGGCAGACCAGTAAGGTATCAGGGAGGCCAGTAAGGGGCCGGGCCAGATCAGTAAGGTATCAGGGAGGCCAGTAAGGGGCCGGGGCAGATCAGTAAGGTATCAGGGAGGCCAGTAAGGGGCCGGGGCAGACCAGTAAGGTATCAGGGAGGCCAATAAGGGGCCGGGGGAGACCAGTAAGGTATCAGGGAGGCCAGTAAGGGGCCGGGGCAGATCAGTAAGGTATCAGGGAGGCCAATAAGGGGCCGGGGCAGATCAGTAAGGTATCAGGGAGGCCAGTAAGGGGCCGGGGCAGACCAGTAAGGTATCAGGGAGGCCAATAAGGGGCCGGGGGAGACCAGTAAGGTATCAGGGAGGCCAATAAGGGGCCGGGGCAGATCAGTAAGGTATCAGGGAGGCCAGTAAGGGGCCGGGGCAGACCAGTAAGGTATCAGGGAGGCCAGTAAGGGGCCGGGGCAGACCAGTAAGGTATCAGGGAGGCCAATAAGGGGCCGGGGGAGACCAGTAAGGTATCGGGGAGGCCAATAAGGGGCTGGGGCAGACCAGTAAGGTATCGGGGAGGCGAGTAAGGGGCAGGGGCAGATCAGTAAGGTATCAGGGAGGCCAATAAGGGGCTGGGGGAGACCAGTAAGGTATCAGGGAGGCCAATAAGGGGCCGGGGCAGATCAGTAAGGTATCAGGGAGGCCAGTAAGGGGCCGGGGCAGACCAGTAAGGTATCAGGGAGGCCAATAAGGGGCCGGGGGAGACCAGTAAGGTATCGGGGAGGCCAATAAGGGGCTGGGGCAGACCAGTAAGGTATCGGGGAGGCGAGTAAGGGGCAGGGGCAGATCAGTAAGGTATCGGGGAGGCCAGTAGGGGGCCGGGGCAGACCAGTAAGGTATCGGGGAGGCCAGTAAGGTATCAGGGAGGCCAATAAAGGGCCGGGGGAGACCAGTAAGGTATCGGGGAGGCCAGTAAGGGGCCGGGGCAGACCAGTAAGGTATCGGGGAGGCCAGTAAGGTATCGGGAGGCCAATAAGGGGCCAGGGCAGATCAGTAAGGTATCAGGGAGGCCAATAAGGGGCCGGGGCAGATCAGTAAGGTATCAGGGAGGCCAGTAAGGGGCCGGGGCAGATCAGTAAGGTATCAGGGAGGCCAGTAAGGGGCCGGGGCAGACCAGTAAGGTATCAGGGAGGCCAATAAGGGGCCGGGGCAGATCAGTAAGGTATCAGGGAGGCCAGTAAGGGGCCGGGGCAGATCAGTAAGGTATCAGGGAGGCCAATAAGGGGCCGGGGCAGATCAGTAAGGTATCAGGGAGGCCAGTAAGGGGCCGGGGCAGACCAGTAAGGTATCAGGGAGGCCAGTAAGGGGCCGGGGCAGATCAGTAAGGTATCAGGGAGGCCAATAAGGGGCCGGGGCAGATCAGTAAGGTATCAGGGAGGCCAGTAAGGGGCCGGGGCAGACCAGTAAGGTATCAGGGAGGCCAGTAAGGGGCCGGGGCAGATCAGTAAGGTATCAGGGAGGCCAATAAGGGGCCGGGGGAGACCAGTAAGGTATCGGGGAGGCCAATAAGCGGCCAGGGGAGACCAGTAAGGTATCAGGGAGGCCAATAAGGGGCCGGGGGAGACCAGTAAGGTATCGGGGAGGCCAATAAGGGGCCGGGGCAGACCAGTAAGGTATCGGGGAGGCCAATAAGGGGCCGGGGGAGACCAGTAAGGTATCGGGGAGGCCAATAAGGGGCCGGGGCAGATCAGTAAGGTATCAGGGAGGCCAATAAGGGGCCAGGGCAGACCAGTAAGGTATCGGGGAGGCCAATAAGGGGCCGGGGGAGACCAGTAAGGTATCGGGGAGGCCAATAAGGGGCCGGGGCAGACCAGTAAGGTATCGGGGAGGCCAATAAGGGGCCAGGGCAGACCAGTAAGGTATCAGGGAGGCCAATAAGGGGCCGGGGGAGACCAGTAAGGTATCAGGGAGGCCAATAAGGGGCCGGGGGAGACCAGTAAGGTATCGGGGAGGCCAATAAGGGGCCGGGGCATATCAGTAAGGTATCAGGGAGGCCAGTAAGGGGCCGGGGCAGATCAGTAAGGTATCGGGGAGGCCAATAAGGGGCCGGGGCAGTTCAGTAAGGTATCAGGGAGGCCAATAAGGGGCCAGGGCAGATCAGTAAGGTATCGGGGAGGCCAATAAGGGGCCAGGGCAGATCAGTAAGGTATCAGGGAGGCCAATAAGGGGCCGGGCAGACCAGTAAGGTATCGGGGAGGCCAATAAGGGGCTGGGGGAGACCAGTAAGGTATCGGGGCGGCCAATAAGGGGCCGGGGGAGACCAGTAAGGTATCGGGGAGGCCAATAAGGGGCCGGGGGAGACCAGTAAGGTATCGGGGAGGCCAATAAGGGGCCGGGGGGACCAGTAAGGTCGGGGGCCAATAAGGGCCGGGGAGACCAGTAAGGTATCGGGGAGGCCAATAAGGGGCCGGGGGAGACCAGTAAGGTATCGGGGAGGCCAATAAGGGGCCGGGGGAGACCAGTAAGGTATCGGGGAGGCCAATAAGGGGCCGGGGGAGACCAGTAAGGTATCGGGGAGGCCAATAAGGGGCCGGGGGAGACCAGTAAGGTATCGGGGAGGCCAATAAGGGGCCGGGGGAGACCAGTAAGGCATCGGGGAGGCCAATAAGGGGCCGGGGCTGATCAGTAAGGTATCGAAGAGGCCAGTAAGGGGCCGGGGCAGACCAGTAAGGTATCGGGGAGGCCAGTAAGGGGCCGGGGCAGACCAGTAAGGTATCAGGGAGACCAGTAAGAGGCAGGGGCAGACCAGTAAGGTATCGGGGAGGCCAGTAAGGGGCCGGGGCAGATCAGTAAGGTATCGGGGAGGCCAGTAAGGGGCAGACTGGGATTAAGGAGACCAGTAGGGTGCTAGAGAAGAAACTCCCACCTTGGCCTGTGCCCCTCAGGGGTATATTCAGGGTGCCGGACATTATAGAATAACAATATGTAGTACTTCAGTTTCCCCTGCTCACTGCCCTGACCTCTAGATTGCAAGCTTTAGGGGCCAGTGTCCTGTTTCTTTATCCGCCTATTGTTGTGGGAAAGCGGCCGCTGTACAGTCCATAAACATAAACCTTTATACAAAGTCTATTTCATGCCAATTGGACTGTTCTGTCCCGGAATGTTCCCAAGAATGTGCCACGGAGACAATGAGACACGGCCATGGTATGTGGCTTCTTAACCTGCCGCTCGCTGCCCGACGCCTCCGCCCCTGGGGGAACATCACAACTTTCCTGCTGCTAAAAACGCCACAAGTGGGAAAAAAAGGGAAATTTGTTGCTTTGCAAAGATTTGTATCTTCCTGGTCCGAAAAAGCACCGGTGCCGCCGACAGGGTCAGTTCTGGGGGTAATGGCCCAAACCCGGGGGCTTCAGAGGTACCGAGTACCCCAAGTGCTTTCTGGTTTCTATGCTCCCTGCCTATAGCAACTGGATCTACACAGAATAAATAGCAAGAATGATGAGCAATACAAAATAATGATAATATTAAAAATATACCCTTACAATCCATCTGCAGTCTGGTTGTCAGGAACACTTTCCCTAGCAACGCAGTGGCACGTTCAATTCTAGGTTACACAGAAGCAGAAAATCAAAATCTTTCTAAACCCATAAAAATACACAGAAGGGCAGTGAGATGGCGCCATCTAGTGGTCAAGGCTTCTAATAAACAATATTATTATTATCATGTATTTCAACGGCGCCAACAGATTCCTCAGCCAATATAGCATGTAAAACTGGTTCTGCCAAACAGCTTACAATCTACTAAATCTAAGTAAGAATAGAATGTAACCATTATCATCACTGTACTTTAACCAGAGACTTAATAACTGATTCTGCTTCTAAACCCGCATCAGCGACAGAATCATTTAAATACTATATGGGGGGGGGGGGGGGTCACTATATATAAATATATAAGGGGGGGCAGTAATGAAATAGAGAAAGTACAGGGAAGAGCGACTAAGCTGATAAAGGGAATGGGCTCAGTTATGGGGAAAGGCTGGCCCAGTTGGGATTGGTTACACTGGGGGGGGGGGGCAGTTAAGGGGGGGTCACTATATATAAATATATAAGGGGGGGTCACTATATATAAATATATAAGGGGGGGGGGGGCAGTAATGAAATAGAGAAAGTACAGGGAAGAGCGACTAAGCTGATAAAGGGAATGGGCTCAGTTATGGGGAAAGGCTGGCCCAGTTGGGATTGGTTACACTGGGGGGGGGGGGGGCAGTTAAGGGGGGGTCACTATATATAAATATATAAGGGGGGGTCACTATATATAAATATATAAGGGGGGGGGGCAGTAATGAAATAGAGAAAGTACAGGGAAGAGCGACTAAGCTGATAAAGGGAATGGGCTCAGTTATGGGGAAAGGCTGGCCCAGTTGGGATTGGTTACACTGGGGGGGGGGGGGCAGTTAAGGGGGGGGGCACTATATATAAATATATAAGGGGGGGCAGTAATGAAATAGAGAAAGTACAGGGAAGAGCGACTAAGCTGATAAAGGGAATGGGCTCAGTTATGGGGAAAGGCTGGCCCAGTTGGGATTGGTTACACTGGGGGGGGGCAGTTAAGGGGGGGTCACTATATATAAATATATAAGGGGGGGGCAGTAATGAAATAGAGAAAGTACAGGGAAGAGCGACTAAGCTGATAAAGGGAATGGGCTCAGTTATGGGGAAAGGCTGGCCCAGTTGGGATTGGTTACACTGGGGAAGGGGCAGTTAAGGGGGGGGGTCACTATATATAAATATATAAGGGGGGGCAGTAATGAAATAGAGAAAGTACAGGGAAGAGCGACTAAGCTGATAAAGGGAATGGGCTCAGTTATGGGGAAAGGCTGGCCCAGTTGGGATTGGTTACACTGGGGAAGGGGCAGTTAAGGGGGGGGGTCACTATATATAAATATATAAGGGGGGGGCAGTAATGAAATAGAGAAAGTACAGGGAAGAGTGACTAAGCTGATAAAGGGAATGGGCTCAGTTATGGGGAAAGGCTGGCCCAGTTGGGATTGGTTACACTGGGGAAGGGGCAGTTAAGGGGGGGTAGGATCACTATATATAAATATATAAGGGGGGGCAGTAATGAAATAGAGAAAGTACAGGGAAGAGCGACTAAGCTGATAAAGGGAATGGGCTCAGTTATGGGGAAAGGCTGGCCCAGTTGGGATTGGTTACACTGGGGGGGGGGGCAGTTAAGGGGTGGGTCAATATATATAAATATATAAGGGGGGCAGTAATGAAATAAAGAGTAAGGGGGGGTTAGGAAGGCACAATCAGATCACACAGACAGGCACTTTAGAAGTTATTATTAAGAAAAGCTTTGCATTATCCCAAAATAAATTGTTTGTGCCGGGGGGGGGGGGGGAGGGGGGCCGGATGCCCACACCCAGGTTATCCAATTAAAGACAGTACTGGGGGTCAGTAATAAACACTGGGCAACCAATCAGAAATTTGCTTTCATTGTTCCTACCTGCAGTTGGCTGGAAAAATCTAATCATGGGTTGGTTGCTATGGGTTACTGCCCAGGTGCAAATGTGCCTCATAATGTATCTCCCTGTAACACCCCTTTCCCTTCCTAACATGGAACCTCCTTTCCTCTAATCTGATTGGCTCCCTGCTGTACCTATGTAATGTATCGGGGGGGTCCCACAGGCTCACAGTTCTCCAGACACCCCTGCACAAAGAATTTTTATAACCCCCCCCCCCCCCATTGAAGTGCAGAGGATCTGGGGGGGGGGGTATAAAAGCTGTAAAGATTGTCTAATTAAAATATAATGAAGATCTGTTTTTTTTTCAGCAGAGAACGTGATAATGGGATTTGATTATTTGACTTTACTTCCCCTTGCAATTCCCTGTGTTCCCTATTGGTGCTGCATTAACACAATCTTGCCACTAGGGGTCCCTGTTGTACATTCAATCAATTTCTCTCGTGTTCCTTATCACTCATTCTGCAAGATGTGAGGGTCCTTATGGTTTGGGGTTTTGGGGACCCCTGTGATGCTTGGGGCCCATTAAAAATGCATTTTCTGCCCCAGCACCAAAGCAGCCACGTAGCAGCCAATGGCCTACACTGTACTAATTGCCAGGGATCTGTGTATCTGGCCTTTGAGACTTGGGGCTATTGGGCCACAGGGGCCCACGTGCCAATCCCACCACAAATGACATGTATAGGGGCATTATTTCATATTTGACCCCCAGCATTCTGGCACACCTGCCCATTATTTATATTTATTATTTCATTGTAATGAATAAATTGTAATTATAACCCAATAAAACTCCCAGCATCCCCTGCCAGCACAGAGCCGGGGCCCATACCAGACATAGATTATTTGGGTTCCCATGAATAATCCCAGAAATACAGCAAAGTGCTGGTAATGAGCCCAAACAGATTTATTCTACGTGCAAGAATAATCCACAAGGGCCTCACACAAGAACATTGGGTCGCCCCAGGATCTCTCTGCAAATGGAACCCGGGTGAACTCCCTTTGTCCCTAGGGCTGTACACTTGGCCCCTACTCTGGGCAGTAGTGCCCCCGGGATACTAATCCCACTAACTCTCCTCATTGGAGCTCAGGCTGCTCTAGCTAAGCCCTTAACTATCTGTCACCCCCAGTGTGACTTATGAAAGATTATATCCTGATACTGACTAGGCCTTTACCTCACCCACTTTGCCCCAACCTGCCTGCTCAGGTGGGGTTCTTCTCAAAGATGACCCAAAGTATGTGGCCGCTCTGCCCGATATAGTTTACATAAATGCCATCTAGTGGCCAAACTATAGAACTACAATGGCCATACTTTGCTCCTTCCCTATTAGAATAAGTTACTGGGGGACTGCCAGGGAACAGGGGCATCTGTTTTACACGTCCCCTACAAATAAAATGGATATTTGGCCATAGAATATACTGGGGGGGGGGGGGTGGATTATTCATTTACAAGAGCAGAGAGAGTGAATCCAGATACAGTGTTGCATAGCTGGTTATTGCCCCCCCGGCTGGTACCTTAGTAGCCTGACCAGTAAATATGTTAGTAATAGGGAAGAGACACAGGAGATGCAGAGAGGGCAGGATTACTTCCCCTTTAATGTGCATAGCCATTGGCCAATGTCAGTGCTCCTGGGCCCACCATCAGGGGAACACAGCGATGGGGCGCTGCCCATTGGCTACAGCTGGCGGAGGGCCCGCAGATAAGGCACAAGGCTATTGGCAGATTGTTCTATAGGAGACAAATGCACCATTTACACCCGGCCTTGCAGCAGGTTTGTGGCACAGAAATGACATGCGCTGCTGCAGACTGCAATGCTATTAAGGAAGCCAATAAAATCAAGCAAAGCACCGCCTCTAATCTATTGGAACAGACACTAACGGCAGCCACTCATTAGCGCAGGAATTGCCCCTACGTGCCTTTCCCATTGGCTGAGCCACAGGACAGTAATGCCGCTGGGATTCCCTGCAGGATACGCGGCTCAGAGTGGAATTCCAAAAAGATTTCCCAGCAGGAAGAATAAGGAATACATTCTGCCAGGGGGGCCCCTATCCTTTACACAGGGAGGGCACTATGGGGGCACCTGGGCAGGGCACAGCCTGGGGTTGCCCAAAACTCCGCCAAGGTCCTCACTGCTCAAACACTGCTCCTCATTCATCAACTTCTGCCCCTTTTGCCCTACATGATGGCCACTAGTAGAAAGGAACAGTATCATCATGGGAAAGGCCAAAGGAAAGGGAGAAACTGCGCCACAAACAGGCAGTGAAGTAAACTGAGGGAATCAGGTGTGTGTTAGGGGCGGAGTAATGGGACAGGTAAGAGGAGGAGTTTACAGTTGGGAGATCAGAAGTCATTGGATGTAGTGGATAAAAGGGCAGGAACAGAAGGTATGGGGGGTATTGAATAAAGGGGCAGGAACAGAAGGTATGGGGGGCATTGGATAAAGGGGCAGGAACAGAAGGTATGGGGGGTATTGGATAAAGGGGCAGGAACAGAAGGTATGGGGGGTATTGGATAAAGGGGCAGGAACAGAAGGTATGGGGGGTATTGGATAAAGGGGCAGGAACAGAAGGTATGGGGGTATTGGATAAAGGGGCAGGAACAGAAGGTATGGGGGGTATTGGATAAAGGGGCAGGAACAGAAGGTATGGGGGTATTGGATAAAGGGGCAGGAACAGAAGGTATGGGGGGGTATTGGATAAAGGGGCAGGAACAGAAGGTATGGGGGTATTGGATAAAGGGGAGGGAACAGAAGGTATGGGGGGGTATTGGATAAAGGGGCAGGAACAGAAGGTATGGGGGGTATTGGATAAAGGGGCAGGAACAGAAGGTATGGGAGGTATTGGATAAAGGGGCAGGAACAGAAGGTATGGGAGGTATTGGATAAAGGGGCAGGAACAGAAGGTATGGGAGGTATTGGATAAAGGGAGGGAACAGAAGGTATGGGGGGTATTGGATAAAGGGAGAGGAACAGAAGGTATGGGGGGTAGCGGATAATGGGGCAGAAACAGAAGGTGTGGGGGGTATTGGATAAAGGGGCAGGAACAGAAGGTATGGGGGGTATTGGATAAAGGGGCAGGAACAGAAGGTATGGGGGGTATTGGATAAAGGGGAGGGAACAGAAGGTATGGGGGTATTGGATAAAGGGAGAGGAACAGAAGGTATGGGGGGGTAGCGGATAAAGGGGCAGAAACAGAAGGTATGGGGGGTATTGGATAAAGGGGCAGGAACAGAAGGTATGGGGGGTATTGGATAAAGGGAGAGGAACAGAAGGTATGGGGGTAGCGGATAAAGGGAGAGGAACAGAAGGTATGGGGGGTATTGGATAAAGGGGCAGGAACAGAAGGTATGGGGGGTATTGGATAAAGGGGCAGGAACAAAAGGTATGGGGGGTATTGGATAAAGGGGCAGAAACAGAAGGTATGGGGGGTATTGGATAAAGGGAGAGGAACAGAAGGTATGGGGGGTATTGGATAAAGGGGCAGGAACAGAAGGTATGGGGGGTATTGGATAAAGGGCAGGAACAGAAGGTATGGGGGTATTGGATAAAGGGGCAGAACAGAAGGTATGGGGGGTATTGGATAAAGGGACAGGAACAGAAGGTATGGGGGGTATTGGATAAAGGGGCAGAAACAGAAAGTATGGGGGGTATTGGATAAAGGGGCAGGAACAGAAGGTATGGGGGTTTTGGGATAAAGGGGAAGGAACAGAAGGTATGGGGGGTATTGGATAAAGGGGCAGGAACAGAAGGTATGGGAGGTATTGGATAAAGGGGCAGGAACAGAAGGTATGGGGGTATTGGATAAAGGGGCAGGAACAGAAGGTATGGGAGGTATGGATAAAGGGGCAGGAACAGAAGGTATGGGAGGTATTGGATAAAGGGGCAGGAACAGAAGGTATGGGGGGTATTGGATAAAGGGGAAGGAACAGAAGGTATGGGGGGTATTGGATAAAGGGGCAGAAACAGAAGGTATGGGAGGTATTGGATAAAGGGAGAGGAACAGAAGGTATGGGGGGTATTGGATAAAGGGGCAGAAACAGAAGGTATGGGAGGTATTGGATAAAGGGGCAGGAACAGAAGGTATGGGAGGTATTGGATAAAGGGGCAGGAACAGAAGGTATGGGGGGTATTGGATAAAGGGGCAGGAACAGAAGGTATGAGAGGTATTGGATAAAGGGGCAGGAACAGAAGGTATGGGGGTATTGGATAAAGGGGCAGGAACAGAAGGTATGGGAGGTATTGGATAAAGGGGCAGGAACAGAAGGTATGGGGGGTATTGGATAAAGGGGCAGGAACAGAAGGTATGGGGAGGTATTGGATAAAGGGGCATAAACAGAAGGTATGGGAGGTATTGGATAAAGGGGCAGAAACAGAAGGTATGGGGGGTATTGGATAAAGGGGCAGAAACAGAAGGTATGGGAGGTATTGGATAAAGGGGCAGAAACAGAAGGTATGGGGGGTATTGGATAAAGGGGCAGGAACAGAAGGTATGGGAGGTATTGGATAAAGGGGCATAAACAGAAGGTATGGGAGGTATTGGATAAAGGGGCAGGAACAGAAGGTATGGGGGGTATTGGATAAAGGGGCAGAAACAGAAGGTATGGGAGGTATTGGATAAAGGGGCAGAAACAGAAGGTATGGGGGGTATTGGATAAGGGGCAGGAACAGAAGGTATGGGAGGTATTGGATAAAAGGGGCATAAACAGAAGGTATGGGAGGTATTGGATAAAGGGGCAGAAACAGAAGGTATGGGAGGTATTGGATAAAGGGGCAGAAACAGAAGGTATGGGGGGTATTGGATAAAGGGGCAGGAACAGAAGGTATGGGAGGTATTGGATAAAGGGGAGGGAACAGAAGGTATGGGGGGTATTGGATAAAGGGAGAGGAACAGAAGGTATGGGGTGTAGCGGATAACGGGGCAGAAACAGAAGGTATGGGGGGTATTGGATAAAGGGGCAGGAACAGAAGGTATGGGGGGTATTGGATAAAGGGAGAGGAACAGAAGGTATGGGGGGTATTGGATAAAGGGAGAGGAACAGAAGGTATGGGGGGTATTGGATAAAGGGGAGGGAACAGAAGGTATGGGGGGTATTGGATAAAGGGAGAGGAACAGAAGGTATGGGGGTAGCGGATAAAGGGAGAGGAACAGAAGGTATGGGGGGTATTGGAATAAAGGGGCAGGAACAAAAGGTATGGGGGGTATTGGATAAAGGGGCAGAAACAGAAGGTATGGGGGGTATTGGATAAAGGGGCAGGAACAGAAGGTATGGGAGGTATTGGATAAAGGGGCAGGAACAGAAGGTATGGGAGGTATTGGATAAAGGGGAGGGAACAGAAGGTATGGGGGGTATTGGATAAAGAGAGAGGAACAGAAGGTATGGGGGGTAGCGGATAACGGGGCAGAAACAGAAGGTATGGGGGGTATTGGATAAAGGGGC
Source organism: Xenopus tropicalis (assembly GCF_000004195.4). Classification (NCBI taxonomy): domain Eukaryota; kingdom Metazoa; phylum Chordata; class Amphibia; order Anura; family Pipidae; genus Xenopus; species Xenopus tropicalis. Next base: position 153,421,543 of record NC_030680.2, read on the forward strand.
AGGAACAGAAGGTATGGGGGGTATTGGATAAAGGGAGAGGAACAGAAGGTATGGGGGTAGCGGATAAAGGGAGAGGAACAGAAGGTATGGGGGGTATTGGATAAAGGGGCAGGAACAAAAGGTATGGGGGGTATTGGATAAAGGGGCAGAAACAGAAGGTATGGGGGGTATTGGATAAAGGGAGAGGAACAGAAGGTATGGGGGGTATTGGATAAAGGGGCAGGAACAGAAGGTATGGGGGGTATTGGATAAAGGGGCAGGAACAGAAGGTATGGGGGGTATTGGATAAAGGGGCAGGAACAGAAGGTATGGGGGGTAGCGGATAACGGGGCAGAAACAGAAGGTATGGGGGGTATTGGATAAAGGGGCAGGAACAGAAGGTATGGGGGGTATTGGATAAAGGGAGAGGAACAGAAGGTATGGGGGTAGCGGATAAAGGGAGAGGAACAGAAGGTATGGGGGGTATTGGATAAAGGGGCAGGAACAAAAGGTATGGGGGGTATTGGATAAAGGGGCAGAAACAGAAGGTATGGGGGGTATTGGATAAAGGGAGAGGAACAGAAGGTATGGGGGGTATTGGATAAAGGGGCAGGAACAGAAGGTATGGGGGGTATTGGATAAAGGGGCAGGGAACAGAAGGTATGGGGGGTATTGGATAAAGGGGCAGGAACAGAAGGTATGGGGGGTATTGGATAAAGGGGCAGGAACAGAAGGTATGGGGGGGTAAAGTTGGATAAAGGGGCAGAAACAGAAGGTATGGAGGGTATTGGATAAAGGGGCAGGAACAGAAGGTATGGGAGGTATTGGATAAAGGGGCAGGAACAGAAGGTATGGGAGGTATTGGATAAAGGGGCAGGAACAGAAGGTATGGGGGGTATTGGATAAAGGGGCAGGAACAGAAGGTATGGGAGGTATTGGATAAAGGGGCAGGAACAGAAGGTATGGGGGGTATTGGATAAAGGGGCAGGAACAGAAGGTATGGGAGGTATTGGATAAAGGGGCAGAAACAGAAGGTATGGGAGGTATTGGATAAAGGGGCAGAAACAGAAGGTATGGGGGGTATTGGATAAAGGGGCAGAAACAGAAGGTATGGGAGGTATTGGATAAAGGGGCAGAAACAGAAGGTATGGGGGGTATTGGATAAAGGGGCAGGAACAGAAGGTATGGGAGGTATTGGATAAAGGGGCATAAACAGAAGGTATGGGAGGTATTGGATAAAGGGGCAGAAACAGAAGGTATGGGAGGTATTGGATAAAGGGGCAGAAATAGAAGGTATGGGGGGTATTGGATAAAGGGGCAGGAACAGAAGGTATGGGGGGTATTGGATAAAGGGGCAGGAACAGAAGGTATGGGAGGTATTGGATAAAGGGGAGGGAACAGAAGGTATGGGGGGGTATTGGATAAAGGGAGAGGAACAGAAGGTATGGGGGGTAGCGGATAAAGGGGCAGAAACAGAAGGTGTGGGGGGTATTGGATAAAGGGGCAGGAACAGAAGGTATGGGGGGTATTGGATAAAGGGGCAGGAACAGAAGGTATGGGGGGTATTGGATAAAGGGGAGGGAACAGAAGGTATGGGGGGTATTGGATAAAGGGAGAGGAACAGAAGGTATGGGGGGTATTGGATAAAGGGGCAGGAACAGAAGGTATGGGAGGTATTGGATAAAGGGAGAGGAACAGAAGGTATGGGGGTAGCGGATAAAGGGGCAGAAACAGAAGGTATGGGGGGTATTGGATAAAGGGGCAGGAACAGAAGGTATGGGGGGTATTGGATAAAGGGGCAGGAACAGAAGGTATGGGGGGTATTGGATAAAGGGGCAGAAAACAGAAGGTATGGGGGGTATTGGATAAAGGGGCAGGAACAGAAGGTATGGGGGGTATTGGATAAAGGGGAAGGAACAGAAGGTATGGAGGGTATTGGATAAAGGGGCAGGAACAGAAGGTATGGGGGGTATTGGATAAAGGGGCAGAAACAGAAGGTATGGGAGGTATTGGATAAAGGGGCAGGAACAGAAGGTATGGGGGGTATTGGATAAAGGGGAAGGAACAGAAGGTATGGGAGGTATTGGATAAAGGGGAAGGAACAGAAGGTATGGGGGGTATTGGATAAAGGGACAGGAACAGAAGGTATGGGGGGTATTGGATAAAGGGGAAGGAACAGAAGGTATGGGGGGTATTGGATAAAGGGACAGAAACAGAAGGTATGGGGGGTATTGGATAAAGGGGCAGGAACAGAAGGTATGGGGGGTATTGGATAAAGGGACAGAAACAGAAGGTATGGGGGGTATTGGATAAAGGGGAAGGAACAGAAGGTATGGGGGGTATTGGATAAAGGGGCAGGTACAGAAGGTATGGGGGATATTGGATAAAGGGGCAGGAACAGAAGGTATGGGGGGTAGCGGATAAAGGGGCAGGAACAGAAGGTATGGGGGGTATTGGATCCCATGGAATCTCCCCCCTCACACAGACTCCCCAGGTGGAACACAGTAAGTACAACACTGGGGGGGGGAAGGGGGGCCCCATGGAATCTCCCCCCTCACACAGACTCCCCAGGTGGAACACAGTAAGTACAACACTGGGGGGGGGGCAGGGGGGCCCCATGGAATCTCCCCCCTCACACAGACTCCCCAGGTGGAACACAGTTAGTACAACACTGGGGGGGGCCCCATGGAATCTCCCCCCTCACACAGACTCCCCAGGTGGAACACAGTAAGTACAACACTGGGGGGGGGGCAGGGGGGCCCCATGGAATCTCCCCCCTCACACAGACTCCCCAGGTGGAACACAGTAAGTACAACACTGGGGGGGGGGCAGGGGGGCCCCATGGAATCTCCCCCCTCACACAGACTCCCCAGGTGGAACACAGTAAGTACAACACTGGGGGGGGAAGGGGGGCCCCATGGAATCTCCCCCCTCACACAGACTCCCCAGGTGGAACACAGTAAGTACAACACTGGGGGGGGGGGCAGGGGGGCCCCATGGAATCTCCCCCCTCACACAGACTCCCCAGGTGGAACACAGTTAGTACAACACTGGGGGGGGCCCCATGGAATCTCCCCCCTCACACAGACTCCCCAGGTGGAACACAGTAAGTACAACACTGGGGGGGGCAGGGGGGCCCCATGGAATCTCCCCCCTCACACAGACTCCCCAGGTGGAACACAGTAAGTACAACACTGGGGGGGGGGGGCAGGGGGGCCCCATGGAATCTCCCCCCTCACACAGACTCCCAGGTGGAACACAGTAAGTACAACACTGGGGGGGGGCAGGGGGGCCCCATGGAATCTCCCCCCTCACACAGACTCCCCAGGTGGAACACAGTAAGTACAACACTGGGGGGGGGGGCAGGGGGGCCCCATGGAATCTCCCCCCTCACACAGACTCCCCAGGTGGAACACAGTAAGTACAACACTGGGGGGGGGGGCAGGGGGGCCCCATGGAATCTCCCCCCTCACACAGACTCCCCAGGTGGAACACAGTAAGTACAACACTGGGGGGGGGGGGCAGGGGGGCCCCATGGAATCTCCCCCCTCACACAGACTCCCCAGGTGGAACACAGTAAGTACAACACTGGGGGGGGGGGGGCAGGGGGGCCCCATGGAATCTCCCCCCTCACACAGACTCCCCAGGTGGAACACAGTAAGTACAACACTGGGGGGGGGGCAGGGGGCCCCATGGAATCTCCCCCCTCACACAGACTCCCCAGGTGGAACACAGTAAGTACAACACTGGGGGGGGGGGGGGCCCCATGGAATCTCCCCCCTCACACAGACTCCCCAGGTGGAACACAGTAAGTACAACACTGGGGGGGGGGGGGGGCCCCATGGAATCTCCCCCCTCACACAGACTCCCCAGGTGGAACACAGTAAGTACAACACTGGGGGGGGGGCAGGGGGGCCCCATGGAATCTCCCCCCTCACACAGACTCCCCAGGTGGAACACAGTAAGTACAACACTGGGGGGGGGGGGGCAGGGGGGCCCCATGGAATCTCCCCCCTCACACAGACTCCCCAGGTGGAACACAGTAAGTACAACACTGGGGGGGGGGGGGCAGGGGGGCCCCATGGAATCTCCCCCCTCACACAGACTCCCCAGGTGGAACACAGTAAGTACAACACTGGGGGGGGGGGGGGGGCAGGGGGGCCCCATGGAATCTCCCCCCTCACACAGACTCCCCAGGTGGAACACAGTAAGTACAACACTGGGGGGGGGCAGGGGGGCCCCATGGAATCTCCCCCCTCACACAGACTCCCCAGTTGGAACACAGTAAGTACAACACTGGGGGGGGGCAGGGGGGCCCCATGGAATCTCCCCCCTCACACAGACTCCCCAGGTGGAACACAGTAAGTACAACACTGGGGGGGGGGGGGGGGGAAGGGGGGCCCCATGGAATCTCCCCCCTCACACAGACTCCCCAGGTGGAACACAGTAAGTACAACACTGGGGGGGGGCAGGGGGGCCCCATGGAATCTCCCCCCTCACACAGACTCCCCAGTTGGAACACAGTAAGTACAACACTGGGGGGGGGCAGGGGGCCCCATGGAATCTCCCCCCTCACACAGACTCCCCAGGTGGAACACAGTAAGTACAACACTGGGGGGGGGGGGCAGGGCGGCCCCATGGAATCTCCCCCCTCACACAGACTCCCCAGGTGGAACACAGTAAGTACAACACTGGGGGGGGGGGGGGGAAGGGGGGCCCCATGGAATCTCCCCCCTCACACAGACTCCCCAGGTGGAACACAGTAAGTACAACACTGGGGGGGGGGGCAGGGGGGCCCCATGGAATCTCCCCCCTCACACAGACTCCCCAGGTGGAACACAGTAAGTACAACACTGGGGGGGCAGGGGGGCCCCATGGAATCTCCCCCCTCACACAGACTCCCCAGGTGGAACACAGTAAGTACAACACTGGGGGGGGGGCAGGGGGGCCCCATGGAATCTCCCCCCTCACACAGACTCCCCAGGTGGAACACAGTAAGTACAACACTGGGGGGGGGCAGGGGGGCCCCATGGAATCTCCCCCCTCACACAGACTCCCCCGGTGGAACACAGTAAGTACAACACTGGGGGGGGGGGGGGGGGGGGGCAGGGGGGGCCCCATGGAATCTCCCCCCTCACACAGACTCCCCAGGTGGAACACAGTAAGTACAACACTGGGGGGGGAAGGGGGGCCCCATGGAATCTCCCCCCTCACACAGACTCCCCCGGTGGAACACAGTAAGTACAAACACTGGGGGGGGGGGGGGCAGGGGGGCCCCATGGAATCTCCCCCCTCACACAGACTCCCCAGGTGGAACACAGTAAGTACAACACTGGGGGGGGGGGGGGGGCAGGGGGGCCCCATGGAATCTCCCTCCTCACACAGACTCCCCAGGTGGAACACAGTAAGTACAACACTGGGGGGGGCAGGGGGGCCCCATGGAATCTCCCCCCTCACACAGACTCCCCAGGTGGAACACAGTAAGTACAACACTGGGGGGGGGGGGCAGGGGGGCCCCATGGAATCTCCCCCCTCACACAGACTCCCCAGGTGGAACACAGTAAGTACAACACTGGGGGGGGGGGGCAGGGGGGCCCCATGGAATCTCCCCCCTCACACAGACTCCCCAGGTGGAACACAGTAAGTACAACACTGGGGGGGGGCAGGGGGGCCCCATGGAATCTCCCCCCTCACACAGACTCCCCAGGTGGAACACAGTAAGTACAACACTGGGGGGGGAAGGGGGCCCCATGGAATCTCCCCCCTCACACAGACTCCCCAGGTGGAACACAGTAAGTACAACACTGGGGGGGGGGGGGAATGGGGGGCCCCATGGAATCTCCCCCCTCACACAGACTCCCCAGGTGGAACACAGTAAGTACAACACTGGGGGGGGGAAGGGGGGCCCCATGGAATCTCCCCCCTCACACAGACTCCCCCGGTGGAACACAGTAAGTACAACACTGGGGGGGGAAGGGGGGCCCCATGGAATCTCCCCCCTCACACAGACTCCCCCGGTGGAACACAGTAAGTACAACACTGGGGGGGGGAAGGGGGGCCCCATGGAATCTCCCCCCTCACACAGACTCCCCAGGTGGAACACAGTAAGTACAACACTGGGGGGGGGGGGCAGGGGGGCCCCATGGAATCTCCCCCCTCACACAGACTCCCCAGGTGGAACACAGTAAGTACAACACTGGGGGGGGGGGGGGCAGGGGGGCCCCATGGAATCTCCCCCCTCACACAGACTCCCCAGGTGGAACACAGTAAGTACAACACTGGGGGGGGGCAGGGGGGCCCCATGGAATCTCCCCCCTCACACAGACTCCCCAGGTGGAACACAGTAAGTACAACACTGGGGGGGGGGGGGGCAGGGGGGCCCCATGGAATCTCCCCCTCACACAGACTCCCCAGGTGGAACACAGTAAGTACAACACTGGGGGGAGGGGGGGCAGGGGGGCCCCCATGGAATCTCCCCCCTCACACAGACTCCCCGGTGGAACACAGTAAGTACAACACTGGGGGGGGGGGGGGGCAGGGGGGCCCCATGGAATCTCCCCCCTCACACAGACTCCCCAGGTGGAACACAGTAAGTACAACACTGGGGGGGGGGGCAGGGGGGCCCCATGGAATCTCCCCCCTCACACAGACTCCCCAGGTGGAACACAGTAAGTACAACACTGGGGGGGGGCAGGGGGGCCCCATGGAATCTCCCCCCTCACACAGACTCCCCAGGTGGAACACAGTAAGTACAACACTGGGGGGGGGGGGGGGCAGGGGGGCCCCATGGAATCTCCCCCCTCACACAGACTCCCCAGGTGGAACACAGTAAGTACAACACTGGGGGGGGGGGGGGCAGGGGGGCCCCATGGAATCTCCCCCCTCACACAGACTCCCCAGGTGGAACACAGTAAGTACAACACTGGGGGGGGGGGGGCAGGGGGGCCCCATGGAATCTCCCCCCTCACACAGACTCCCCAGGTGGAACACAGTAAGTACAACACTGGGGGGGGGGGGGGGGGGCAGGGGGGCCCATGGAATCTCCCCCCTCACACAGACTCCCCAGGTGGAACACAGTAAGTACAACACTGGGGGGGGGGGGGGCAGGGGGGCCCCATGGAATCTCCCCCCTCCACACAGACTCCCCAGGTGGAACACAGTAAGTACAACACTGGGGGGGGGGGGGCAGGGGGCCCCATGGAATCTCCCCCCTCACACAGACTCCCCCGGTGGAACACAGTAAGTACAACACTGGGGGGGGGGGCAGGGGGGCCCCATGGAATCTCCCCCCTCACACAGACTCCCCCGGTGGAACACAGTAAGTACAACACTGGGGGGGGGGGGGGCAGGGGGGCCCCATGGAATCTCCCCCCTCACACAGACTCCCCAGGTGGAACACAGTAAGTACAACACTGGGGGGGGGGCAGGGGGGCCCCATGGAATCTCCCCCTCACACAGACTCCCCAGGTGGAACACAGTAAGTACAACACTGGGGGGGGGGGGCAGGGGGGGCCCCATGGAATCTCCCCCCTCACACAGACTCCCCAGGTGGAACACAGTAAGTACAACACTGGGGGGGGGGGGCAGGGGGCCCCATGGAATCTCCCCCCTCACACAGACTCCCCAGGTGGAACACAGTAAGTACAACACTGGGGGGGGGGGGCAGGGGGGCCCCATGGAATCTCCCCCCTCACACAGACTCCCCAGGTGGAACACAGTAAGTACAACACTGGGGGGGGGGGGGGGCAGGGGGGCCCCCATGGAATCTCCCCCTCACACAGACTCCCCAGGTGGAACACAGTAAGTACAACACTGGGGGGGGGGGGGCAGGGGGCCCCATGGAATCTCCCCCCTCACACAGACTCCCCAGGTGGAACACAGTAAGTACAACACTGGGGGGGGGGGGGGCAGGGGGGCCCCATGGAATCTCCCCCCTCACACAGACTCCCCAGGTGGAACACAGTAAGTACAACACTGGGGGGGGGGGGGCAGGGGGGCCCCATGGAATCTCCCCCCTCACACAGACTCCCCAGGTGGAACACAGTAAGTACAACACTGGGGGGGGGGCAGGGGGGCCCCATGGAATCTCCCCCCTCACACAGGACTCCCCAGGTGGAACACAGTAAGTACAAACACTGGGGGGGGGGGGGGGCAGGGGGGCCCCATGGAATCTCCCCCCTCACACAGACTCCCCAGGTGGAACACAGTAAGTACAACACTGGGGGGGGCAGGGGGGCCCCATGGAATCTCCCCCCTCACACAGACTCCCCAGGTGGAACACAGTAAGTACAACACTGGGGGGGGGCAGGGGGGCCCCATGGAATCTCCCCCCTCACACAGACTCCCCAGGTGGAACACAGTAAGTACAACACTGGGGGGGAAGGGGGGCCCCATGGAATCTCCCCCCTCACACAGACTCCCCAGGTGGAACACAGTAAGTACAACACTGGGGGGGGGGGGCAGGGGGGCCCCATGGAATCTCCCCCCTCACACAGACTCCCCAGGTGGAACACAGTAAGTACAACACTGGGGGGGGGCAGGGGGGCCCCATGGAATCTCCCCCCTCACACAGACTCCCCAGGTGGAACACAGTAAGTACAACACTGGGGGGGAAGGGGGGCCCCATGAATCTCCCCCCTCACACAGACTCCCCAGGTGGAACACAGTAAGTACAACACTGGGGGGGGGGCAGGGGGCCCCATGGAATCTCCCCCCTCACACAGACTCCCCAGGTGGAACACAGTAAGTACAACACTGGGGGGGCCCATGGAATCTCCCCCCTCACACAGACTCCCCAGGTGGAACACAGTAAGTACAACACTGGGGGGGGGCAGGGGGGCCCCATGGAATCTCCCCCCTCACACAGACTCCCCAGGTGGAACACAGTAAGTACAACACTGGGGGGGGGGGGCAGGGGGGCCCCATGGAATCTCCCCCCTCACACAGACTCCCAGGTGGAACACAGTAAGTACAACACTGGGGGGGGGCAGGGGGGCCCCCATGGAATCTCCCCCCTCACACAGACTCCCCAGGTGGAACACAGTAAGTACAACACTGGGGGGGGAAGGGGGGCCCCATGGAATCTCCCCCTCACACAGACTCCCCAGGTGGAACACAGTAAGTACAACACTGGGGGGGGGGGGCAGGGGGGCCCCATGGAATCTCCCCCCTCACACAGACTCCCCAGGTGGAACACAGTAAGTACAACACTGGGGGGGGGGGGCAGGGGGGCCCCATGGAATCTCCCCCCTCACACAGACTCCCCAGGTGGAACACAGTAAGTACAACACTGGGGGGGGAAGGGGGGCCCCATGGAATCTCCCCCCTCACACAGACTCCCCAGGTGGAACACAGTAAGTACAACACTGGGGGGGGGGGGGGCAGGGGGCCCCATGGAATCTCCCCCCTCACACAGGACTCCCCAGGTGGAACACAGTAAGTACAACACTGGGGGGGGGGGCAGGGGGGCCCCATGGAATCTCCCCCCTCACACAGACTCCCCAGGTGGAACACAGTAAGTACAACACTGGGGGGGGGCAGGGGGGCCCCATGGAATCTCCCCCCTCACACAGACTCCCCAGGTGGAACACAGTAAGTACAACACTGGGGGGGGGCAGGGGGGCCCCATGGAATCTCCCCCCTCACACAGACTCCCCAGGTGGAACACAGTAAGTACAACACTGGGGGGGGGGCAGGGGGGGCCCATGGAATCTCCCCCCTCACACAGACTCCCCAGGTGGAACACAGTAAGTACAACACTGGGGGGGGGGGGGCAGAGCCAAGATACAGGCAGCCGGGGGGCCGCACAGTAGGACACACAGGTTACAGGCCGCAGTAAGGAGGAGCCTAAGGACACGCCCCCCTCTCACAGGCCTTTCTCTCCGCTATGAGTCTCACACACTTACAAACGCCGAGCCAGTAAATTACCAGCAGAAGTCAGTAAAGCTTCCAGCCAATGAGCCAAGAGAGACAGCCAGCCAATCAGAGCGAGGGGAGGGTTTGTTGTGGCCGGGTAATGACGTAGGAGGGCGGTGCCACAGGAGGGAGGAGGTGGCTAAGAAGCAGTTGCTGATGGACTGGTCTGGCTCCTCCCCCCAGGTTGCGGGTTAGTGTGAGGCGGGCAGCAGGGGGACGAGGAGCGGAGAGCTGGACTGGGCCGTTACCGGGACCCCTTGGCACCCAACTCTGTGTGTACCGGGACCCATCTCTCGCTTACCGGGACCGTATGTAGCAACGCCGCTGCCAGGTAACTCGTTCGCTCAGCACCTCCGCACCACAAGGGGGCGCCTTCCTCTCCCTACCCACCTGTACCGACCCCTCACCTGCTCTACTTACCGACACTTACCCGCAGCCCTGCCGGCCCTCTGGCTCCTCACCCTCCGCCTTGTAGGTACCCCATGTCCCCCCACCTACGGCCCCATCCCCTCCATTCCGCCCCGGGCTCCTCACCTTTACTTTCCCCTGCCTGTGGGCCCGTCATCTGATTGGTTCCCCTGGGCCCGTCATCTGATTGGTTCCCCTGGGCCCGTCATCTGATTGGTTCCCCTGGGCCCGTCATCTGATTGGTTCCCCTGGGCCCGTCATCTGATTGGTTCCCCTGGGCCCGTCATCTGATTGGTTCCCCTGGGCCCGTCATCTGATTGGTTCCCCTGGGCCTATGGTCTTCTTCTTACCCGCTGTGCCCTGCCAACCCCCGGGCCCCTCACCGGCCCTGTGTCCTGCCCCCCCTCGCCTACCCCCTCATAGGTACTCTGTACCCTTCTACCCCCTCATAGGTACCCTGTACCCTTCTACCCCCTCATAGGTACCCTGTACCCTTCTACCCCCTCATAGGTACCCTGTACCCTTCTACCCCCCTCACCTACCCCCTCATAGGTACTCTGTACCCTTCTACCCCCTCATAGGTACTCTGTACCCTTCTACCCCTCACCTACCCCCTCATAGGTACCCTGTACCCTTCTACCCCCTCACCTACCCCCTCATAGGTACTCTGTACCCTTCTACCCCCTCATAGGTACTCTGTACCCTTCTACCCCCTCATAGGTACCCTGTACCCTTCTACCCCCTCATAGGTACCCTGTACCCTTCTACCCCCTCACCTACCCCCTCATAGGTACTCTGTACCTTCTGTACCCTTCTACCCCTCATAGGTACTCTGTACCCTTCTACCCCTCATAGGTACCTCTGTACCCTTCTACCCCCTCATAGGTACCCTGTACCCTTTCTACCCCCTCATAGGTACCCTGTACCCTTCTACCCCCTCATAGGTACCCTGTACCCTTCTACCCCCTCATAGGTACCCTGTTACCCTTCTACCCCCTCATAGGTACCCTGTACCCTTCTACCCCCTCATAGGTACCCTGTACCCCTTCTACCCCCTCATAGGTACCCTGTACCCTTCTACCCCCTCATAGGTACCCTGTACCCTTCTACCCCCTCATAGGTACCCTGTACCCTTCTACCCCCTCATAGGTACCCTGTACCCTTCTACCCCCTCATAGGTACCTCTGTACCCTTTCTACCCCCTTCATAGGTACCCTGTACCCTTCTACCCCCTCATAGGTACCCTGTACCCTTCTACCCCCTCATAGGTACTCTGTACCCTTCTACCCCCTCATAGGTACCCTGTACCCTTCTACCCCCTCATAGTACCCTGTACCCTTCTACCCCCTCATAGGTACCCTGTACCCTTCTACCCCCTCATAGGTACCCTGTACCCTTCTACCCCCTCACCTACACCCTCATAGGTACCCTGTACCCTTCTACCCCCTCATAGGTACCCTGTACCCTTCTACCCCCTCATAGGTACTCTGTACCCTTCTACCCCCTCATAGGTACTCTGTACCCTTCTACCCCCTCATCTACCCCCTCATAGTACCCTGTACCCTTCTACCCCCTCATAGGTACCCTGTACCCTTCTACCCCCTCATAGGTACCCTGTACCCTTCTACCCCCTCATAGGTACCCTGTACCCTTCTACCCCCTCATAGGTACCCTGTACCCTTCTACCCCCTCATAGGTACCCTGTACCCTTCTACCCCCTCATAGGTACTCTGTACCCTTCTACCCCCTCACCTACCCCCCTCATAGGTACCCTGTACCCTTCTACCCCCTCATAGGTACCCTGTACCCTTCTACCCCCTCACCTACCCCCTCATAGGTACCCTGTCCCCTTCTACCCCCTCATAGGTACCCTGTCCCCTTCTACCCCCTCATAGGTACCCTGTCCCCTTCTACCCCCTCATAGGTACCCTGTCCCCTTCTACCCCCTCATAGGTACCCTGTCCCCTTCTACCCCCTCATAGGTACCCTGTCCCCTTCTACCCCCTCATAGGTACCCTGTCCCCTTCTACCCCCTCATAGGTACCCTGTGCCCTCACCTACCCCCTCACCTACCCCTCATAGGTACTCTGTACCCTCACCTACCCCCTCATAGGTACCCTGTACCCTCACCTACCCCCTCATAGGTACCCTGTACCCTCACCTACCCCCTCATAGGTACCCTGTACCCTCACCTACCCCCTCATAGGTACCCTGTACCCTTCCACCCCCTCACCTACCCCCTCATAGGTACCCTGTACCCTTCTACCCCCTCACAGGTACCCTGTACCCTTCTACCCCCTCACAGGTACCCTGTACCCTTCTACCCCCTCACAGGTACCCTGTGCCCTCACCTACCCCCTCATAGGTACCCTGTACCCTTCTACCCCCTCATAGGTACCCTGTGCCCTCACCTACCCCCTCATAGGTACTCTGTACCCTCACCTACCCCCTCATAGGTACCCTGTACCCTCACCTACCCCCTCATAGGTACCCTGTACCCTCACCTACCCCCTCATAGGTACCCTGTACCCTCACCTAACCCCTCATAGGTACCCTGTACCCTCACCTACCCCCTCATAGGTACCCTGTACCCTCACCTACCCCCTCATAGGTACCCTGTACCCTCACCTACCCCCTCATAGGTACCCTGTACCCTCACCTACCCCCTCATAGGTACCCTGTACCCTCACCTACCCCCTCATAGGTACCCTGTACCCTCACCTACCCCCTCATAGGTACCCTGTACCCTTCTACCCCCTCATAGGTACCCTGTTACCCTTCTACCCCCTCATAGGTACCCTGTACCCTTCTACCCCCTCATAGGTACCCTGTACCCTTCTACCCCCTCATAGGTACCCTGTACCCTTCTACCCCCTCATAGGTACTCTGTACCCTTCTACCCCTCATAGGTACTCTGTACCCTTCTACCCCCTCACCTTACCCCCTCATAGGTACCCTGTACCCTTCTACCCCCTCATAGGTACTCTGTACCCTTCTACCCCCTCATAGGTACCCTGTACCCTTCTACCCCCTCATAGGTACCCTGTACCCTTCTAACCCCTCATAGGTACCCTGTACCCTTCTACCCCCTCATAGGTACTCTGTACCCTTCTACCCCCTCGCCTACCCCCTCATAGGTACTCTGTACCCTTCTACCCCCTCGCCTACCCCCTCACAGGCACCCTGTACCCTTCTACCCCCTCACAGGTACCCTGTACCCTTCTACCCCCTCACAGGTACCCTGTACCCTTCTACCCCCTCATAGGTACCCTGTACCCTTCTACCCCCTCATAGGTACCCTGTACCCTTCTACCCCCTCATAGGTACCCTGTACCCTTCTACCCCCTCATAGGTACCCTGTGCCCTCACCTACCCCCTCATAGGTACCCTGTACCCTTCTACCCCCTCATAGGTACCCTGTGCCCTCACCTACCCCCTCACCTACCCCCTCATAGGTACCCTGTACCCTCACCTACCCCCTCATAGGTACCCTGTACCCTCACCTACCCCCTCATAGGTACCCTGTACCCTCACCTGCCCCCTCATAGGTACCCTGTACCCTCACCTACCCCCTCATAGGTACCCTGTACCCTTCTACCCCCTCATAGGCACTCTGTACCCTTCTACCCCCTCGCCTACCCCCTCATAGGTACTCTGTACCCTTCTACCCCCTCGCCTACCCCCTCATAGGTACCCTGTACCCTTCTACCCCTCATAGGTACTCTGTACCCTTCTACCCCCTCATAGGTACTCTGTACCCTTCTACCCCCTCACCTACCCCCTCATTAGGTACTCTGTACCCTTCTACCCCCTCATAGGTACCCTGTACCCTTCTACCCCCTCATAGGTACCCATGTACCCTTCTACCCCCTCATAGGTACCCTGTACCCTTCTACCCCCTCATAGGTACCCTGTACCCTTCTACCCCCTCATAGTACCCTGTACCCTTCTACCCCCTCATAGGTACCCTGTACCCTTCTACCCCCTCATAGGGTACCCTGTACCCTTTCTACCCCCTCATAGGTACCCTGTACCCTTCTACCCCCTCATAGTACCCTGTACCCTTCTACCCCCTCATAGAGTACCCTGTACCCTTCTACCCCCTCATAGGTACCTGTACCTCTTCTACCCCCCCTCATAGGTACCCTGTACCCTTCTACCCCCTCATAGGGTACCCTGTACCCTTCTACCCCCTCATTAGGTACCTGTACCCTTCTACCCCCTCATAGGTACCCTGTACCTTCTACCCCCTCATAGGTACCCTGTACCCTTCTACCCCCTCATAGGTACCCTGTACCCTTCTACCCCCTCATAGGTACCCTGTACCCTTCTACCCCCTCATAGGTACCCTGTACCCTTCTACCCCCTCATAGGTACCCTGTACCCTTCTACCCCCTCATAGGTACCCTGTACCCTTCTACCCCCTCATAGGTACCCTGTACCCTTCTACCCCCTCATAGGTACCCTGTACCCTTCTACCCCCTCATAGGTACCCTGTACCCTTCTACCCCCTCATAGGTACCCTGTACCCTTCTACCCCCTCATAGGTACCCTGTACCCTTCTACCCCCTCATAGGTACCCTGTACCCTTCTACCCCCTCATAGGTACCCTGTACCCTTCTACCCCCTCATAGGTACCCTGTACCCTTCTACCCCCTCATAGGTACCCTGTACCCTTCTACCCCCTCATAGGTACCTGTACCCTTCTACCCCTCGCCTACCCCCTCATAGGTACCCTGTACCCTTCTACCCCCTCATAGGTACCCTGTACCTTCTACCCCCTCATAGGTACCCTGTACCCTTCTACCCCCTCATAGGTACCCTGTACCCTTCTACCCCCTCATAGGTACCCTGTACCCTTCTACCCCCTCATAGGTACCCTGTACCCTTCTACCCCCTCGCCTACCCCCTCATAGGTACCCTGTACCCTTCTACCCCCTCGCCTACCCCCTCATAGGTACCCTGTACCCTTCTACCCCCTCATAGGTACCCTGTACCCTCACCTTTCCCCTCATAGGTACCCTGTGCCCTCACCTACCCCCTCATAGGTACCCTGTGCCCTCACCTACCCCCTCATAGGTACCCTGTGCCCTCACCTACCCCCTCATAGGTACCCTGTGCCCTCACCTACCCCCTCATAGGTACCCTGTGCCCTCACCTACCCCCTCATAGGTACCCTGTGCCCTCACCTACCCCCTCATAGGTACCCTGTGCCCTCACCTACCCCCTCATAGGTACCCTGTGCCCTCACCTACCCCCTCATAGGTACTCTGTACCCTTCTACCCCCTCGCCTACCCCTCATAGGTACTCTGTACCCTTCTACCCCCTCGCCTACCCCCTCATAGGTACCCTGTACCCTTCTACCCCCTCATAGGTACCCTGTACCCTTCTACCCCCTCATAGGTACTCTGTACCCTTCTACCCCCTCATAGGTACTCTGTACCCTTCTACCCCCTCACCTACCCCCTCATAGGTACTCTGTACCCTTCTACCCCCTCATAGGTACTCTGTACCCTTCTACCCCCTCACCTACCCCCTCATAGGTACTCTGTACCCTTCTACCCCCTCACCTACCCCCTCATAGGTACTCTGTACCCTCACCTACCCCCTCATTGGTACCCTGTGCCCTCACCTACCCCCTCATAGGTACCCTGTGCCCTCACCTACCCCCTCATAGGTACCCTGTACCCTCACCTACCCCTTCATAGGTACCATGTGCCCTCACCTACCCCCTCATAGGTACCCTTTGCCCTCACCTACCCCCTCATAGGTACCCTTTGCCCTCACCTACCCCTCATAGGTACCCTTTGCCCTCACCTACCCCCTCATAGGTACCCTTTGCCCTCACCTACCCCCTCATAGGTACCCTGTGCCCTCACCTACCCCCTCATAGGTACCCTGTGCCCTCACCTACCCCCTCATAGGTACCCTGTGCACTCACCTACCCCCTCATAGGTACCCTGTGCACTCACCTACCCCCTCATAGGTACCCTGTGCACTCACCTACCCCCTCATAGGTACCCTGTGCACTCACCTACCCCCTCATAGGTACCCTGTACCCTCACCTACCCCCTCATAGGTACCCTGTACCCTCACCTACCCCCTCATAGGTACCCTGTGCCCTCACCTACCCCCTCATAGGTACTCTGTACCCTTCTACCCCCTCACCTACCCCCTCATAGGTACCCTGTACCCTTCTACCCCCTCACCTACCCCCTCATAGGTACCCTGTACCCTCACCTACCCCCTCATAGGTACCCTGTGCCCTCACCTACCCCCTCATAGGTACCCTGTGCCCTCACCTACCCCCTCATAGGTACCCCTGTGCCCTCACCTACCCCCTCATAGGTACCCTGTGCCCTCACCTACCCCCTCATAGGTACTCTGTACCCTTCTACCCCCTCACCTACCCCCTCATAGGTACTCTGTACCCTTCTACCCCCTCACCTACCCCCTCATAGGTACCCTGTACCCTTCTACCCCCTCACCTACCCCGTCATAGGTACTCTTTACCCTTCTACCCCCTCATAGGTACCCTGTACCCTTCTACCCCCTCACCTACCCCCTCATAGGTACCCTGTACCCTTCTACCCCCTTATAGGTACCCTGTACCCTCACCTACCCCCTCATAGCTACCCTGTACCCTTCTACCCCCTCATAGGTACCCTGTGCCCTCACCTACCCCCTCATAGGTACCCTGTGCCCTCACCTACCCCCTCATAGGTACCCTGTACCCTCACCTACCCCCTCATAGGTACCCTGTACCCTCACCACCCCCTCATAGGTACCCTGTACCCTCACCTACCCCCTCATAGGTACCCTGTACCCTCACCTACCCCCTCATAGGTACCCTGTACCCTCACCTACCCCCTCATAGGTACCCTGTACCCTCACCTACCCCCTCATAGGTACCCTGTACCCTCACCTACCCCCTCATAGGTACCCTGTACCCTTCTACCCCCTCATAGGTACCCTGTACCCTTCTACCCCCTCATAGGTACCCTGTACCCTTCTACCCCCTCATAGGTACCCTGTACCCTTCTACCCCCTCATAGGTACCCTGTACCCTTCTACCCCCTCATAGGTACCCTGTACCCTTCTACCCCCTCATAGGTACCCTGTACCCTCACCTACCCCCTCATAGGTACCCTGTGCCCTTCCAACACCTGGTTCCCTCACCTACCCCCTCATAGGTACCCTGTGCCCTTCTACCCCCTCACCTACCCCCTCATAGGTACTCTGTACCCTTCTACCCCCTCACCTACCCCCTCATTGGTACCCTGTGCCCTCACCTACCCCCTCATAGGTACCCTGTGCCCTCACCTACCCCCTCATAGGTACCCTGTACCCTCACCTACCCCTTCATAGGTACCATGTGCCCTCACCTACCCCCACATAGGTACCCTGTACCCTCACCTACCCCCTCATAGGTACCCTTTGCCCTCACCTACCCCCTCATAGGTACCCTTTGCCCTCACCTACCCCCTCATAGGTACCCTTTGCCCTCACCTACCCCCTCATAGGTACCCTTTGCCCTCACCTACCCCCTCATAGGTACCCTGTGCCCTCACCTACCCCCTCATAGGTACCCTGTAACCTCACCTACCCCCTCATAGGTACCCTGTACCCTCCCAACCCCTGGTTCCCTCACCTACCCCCTCATAGGTACCCTGTGCCCTCCCAACCCCTGGTTCCCTCACCTACCCCCTCCATAGGTACCCTGTGCCCTCCCAACCCCTGGTTCCCTCACCTACCCCCTCATAGGTACCCTGTGCCCTCCCAACCCCTTGTTCCCTCACCTACCCCCTCATAGGTACCCTCCCAACCCCTGGTTCCCTCACCTACCCCCTCATAGGGACCCTGTACCCTCAGCTACCCCCTCATAGGTACCCTGTGCCCTTCCAACCCCTGCTTTCCTTACCTACCCCCTTATAGGTAGCCTGTACCCTTCCAACCTCTACTTTCCTCACCTACCCCCTCATAGGTACCCTGTGCCCTCCCAACCCCTGGTTCCCTCACCTACCCCCTCATAGGTACCCTGTACCCTCCCAACCCCTGGTTCCCTCACCTACCCCCTCATAGGTACTCTGTACCCTTTCAGCCCCTGGTTCCCTCACCTACCCCCTTATAGGTACCCGGTGCCCTCCCAACCCCTGGTTCCCTCACCTACCCCCTTATAGGTAGCCTGTGCCCTTCCAACCCCTGGTTTCCTCACCTACCCCCTCATAGGTACCCTGTACCCTCCCAACCCCTGGTTCCCTCACCTACCCCCTCATAGGTACCCTGTACCCTTTCAACCCCTGGTTCCCTCACCTACCCCCTCATAGGTACCCGGTGCCCTCCCAACCCCTGGTTCCCTCACCTACCCCCTTATAGGTAGCCTGTGCCCTTCCAACCCCTGGTTTCCTCACCTACCCCCTTATAGGTACCCTGTGCCCTTCCAAGCCCTTGTTCCCTCACCTACCCCCTCATAGCTACCCTGTACCCTCCCAACCCCTGGTTCCCTCACCTACCCCCTCATAGCTACCCTGTACCCTCCCAACCCCTGGTTCCCTCACCTACCCCCTCATAGGTACCCTGTACCCTCCCAACCCCTGGTTCCCTCACCTACCCCCTCATAGGTACCCTGTACCCTTTCAACCCCTGGTTCCCTCACCTACCCCCTTATAGGTAGCCTGTGCCCTTCCAACCCCTGGTTTCCTCACCTACCCCCTCATAGGTACCCTGTACCCTCCCAACCCCTGGTTCCCTCACCTACCCCCTTATAGGTAGCCTGTGCCCTTCCAACCCCTGGTTTCCTCACCTACCCCCTCATAGGTACCCTGTACCCTCCCAACCCCTGGTTCCCTCACCAACCCTTTCATAGGTACCCTGTACCCTTTCAACCCCTGGTTCCCTCACCTACCCCCTCATAGGTACCCTGTGGCTCTGGCCCCTGGTTATACTGGGAACGCTGCCGGCTCTGGCCCCTGGTTATACTGGGAACGCTGCCGGCTCTGGCCCCTGGTTATACTGGGAACGCTGCCGGCTCTGGCCCCTGGTTATACTGGGAACGCTGCCGGCTCTGGCCCCTGGTTATACTGGGAACGCTGCCGGCTCTGGCCCCTGGTTATACTGGGAACGCTGCCGGCTCTGGCCCCTGGTTATACTGGGAACGCTGCCGGCTCTGGCCCCTGGTTATACTGGGAACGCTGCCGGCTCTGGCCCCTGGTTATACTGGGAACGCTGCCGTGCCCTGGCTGGCTGGCCCCTGGTTATACTGGGAACGCTGCCGGCTCTGGCCCCTGGTTATACTGGGAACGCTGCCGGCTCTGGCCCCTGGTTATACTGGGAACGCTGCCGGCTCTGGCCCCTGGTTATACTGGGAACGCTGCCGGCTCTGGCCCCTGGTTATACTGGGAACGCTGCCGGCTCTGGCCCTGGTTTACTGGAACGCTGCCGGGCCCCTGGTTATACTGGGAACGCTGCCGGCTCTGGCCCCTGGTTATACTGGGAACGCTGCCGGCTCTGGCCCCTGATTATACTGGGAACGCTGCCGGCTCTGGCCCCTGGTTATACTGGGATTGCTGCTGTATAAACGTTGGCCGTATGTCTCGGGCCGGAGCCGTATTACAAAGAAAGTGTTTGTTCCGAGTGATACGGAGAGGCAAATACTGGAAATAAAGTGAGTTTTGCGTCAGTCCGGGGCTGCTGCCCCCCTGGGCCCGGCACTGTTGGGCTTTGTAGCCGCACAGAGGGGCACTTATTGGCCCTGCTATGTGAGAGCGGTCAGCGCTGCCCGGGGGTTAATTAAATGTGCAATTTAAAACAAACATTTCTGTAGATCTGACTGAATTCCTAGGGTGTCTGAGATGCTGGATTATTCCTAATGCATCTGCCTGGAACGCTGTGTTGGCAGGAGAAGAGTCGGCGCCGCGCGGTTCCCAGCCCTCGCTTGGCACGCGTCCTGTGCGGCGTTACCAGCCCTGCTGGGCCCTATTGATTGGAACTCCCCACTTATATAAATAAGTGCAGTCACGGCAGGGAGAGGCCTCTGCGCAGGTCTCATTCCCCCCTCTCCCTGCCCCCCAGCTCCAACATTCCCTGCCGCTCTCCTGTCTGTACAGCAAGGGGGGCACGGGGACTTCTTCCACCCCCTCCTCTCTGCTTAATAACAGGAGATTTAAAGGGATATTGCCACCCCCAAAAAGGCCCTTTTTTAGATAATTTTATTTAATTTGCATTCACTTCTGCTTATTGCTGCCCAGTTTTGTTTTACTGACTGTGCCACTGGCACAGGGAGCCGCGACTGTCAGCTTATCCCCTCTGCCAGTTGCACTGCTGATTCATCTTGTTAATGGCCCCCAACCCTGGGGCAGTATAAAGGGATGGCACTCAATGCTCTGTTATACAGATAGCTAGAATCTCAGCCATAAAGCAGGGCAGGACTGCTGCTTACAATGGGGGGATCAGATAGGATCTGTGCCACTGTGACAGAATGCTCTGTTATACAGATAGCTAGAATCTCAGCCATAAAGCAGGGCAGGACTGCTGCTTACAATGGGGGGGGGATCAGATAGGATCTGTGCCACTGTGACAGAATGCTCTGTTATACAGATAGCTAGAATCTCAGCCATAAAGCAGGGCAGGACTGCTGCTTACAATGGGGGGATCAGATAGGATCTGTGCCACTGTGACAGAATGCTCTGTTATACAGATAGCTAGAATCTCAGCCATAAAGCAGGGCAGGACTGCTGCTTACAATGGGGGGATCAGATAGGATCTGTGCCACTGTGACAGAATGCTCTGTTATACAGATAGCTAGAATCTCAGCCATAAAGCAGGGCAGGACTGCTGCTTACAATGGGGGGGGATCAGATAGGATCTGTGCCACTGTGACAGAATGCTCTGTTATACAGATAGCTAGAATCTCAGCCATAAAGCAGGGCAGGACTGCTGCTTACAATGGGGGGATCAGATAGGATCTGTGCCACTGTGACAGAATGCTCTGTTATACAGATAGCTAGAATCTCAGCCATAAAGCAGGGCAGGACTGCTGCTTACAATGGGGGGATCAGATAGGATCTGTGCCACTGTGACAGAATGCTCTGTTATACAGATAGCTAGAATCTCAGCCATAAAGCAGGGCAGGACTGCTGCTTACAATGGGGGGATCAGATAGGATCTGTGCCACTGTGACAGAATGCTCTGTTATACAGATAGCTAGAATCTCAGCCATAAAGCAGGGCAGGACTGCTGCTTACAATGGGGGGATCAGATAGGATCTGTGCCACTGTGACAGAATGCTCTGTTATACAGATAGCTAGAATCTCAGCCATAAAGCAGGGCAGGACTGCTGCTTACAATGGGGGGGGGATCAGATAGGATCTGTGCCACTGTGACAGAATGCTCTGTTATACAGATAGCTAGAATCTCAGCCATAAAGCAGGGCAGGACTGCTGCTTACAATGGGGGATCAGATAGGATCTGTGCCACTGTGACAGAATGCTCTGTTATACAGATAGCTAGAATCTCAGCCATAAAGCAGGGCAGGACTGCTGCTTACAATGGGGGGGATCAGATAGGATCTGTGCCACTGTGACAGAATGCTCTGTTATACAGATAGCTAGAATCTCAGCCATAAAGCAGGGCAGGACTGCTGCTTACAATGGGGGGATCAGATAGGATCTGTGCCACTGTGACAGAATGCTCTGTTATACAGATAG
This sequence comes from Xenopus tropicalis, assembly GCF_000004195.4. Lineage (NCBI taxonomy): Eukaryota > Metazoa > Chordata > Amphibia > Anura > Pipidae > Xenopus > Xenopus tropicalis. The sequence continues at coordinate 153,443,551 of NC_030680.2, forward strand.
CTAGAATCTCAGCCATAAAGCAGGGCAGGACTGCTGCTTACAATGGGGGGATCAGATAGGATCTGTGCCACTGTGACAGAATGCTCTGTTATACAGATAGCTAGAATCTCAGCCATAAAGCAGGGCAGGACTGCTGCTTACAATGGGGGGGATCAGATAGGATCTGTGCCACTGTGACAGAATGCTCTGTTATACAGATAGCTAGAATCTCAGCCATAAAGCAGGGCAGGACTGCTGCTTACAATGGGGGGATCAGATAGGATCTGTGCCACTGTGACAGAATGCTCTGTTATACAGATAGCTAGAATCTCAGCCATAAAGCAGGGCAGGACTGCTGCTTACAATGGGGGGATCAGATAGGATCTGTGCCACTGTGACAGAATGCTCTGTTATACAGATAGCTAGAATCTCAGCCATAAAGCAGGGCAGGACTGCTGCTTACAATTGGGGGATCAGATAGGATCTGTGACAGAATGCCTACAATGCCAGCCCTGGAGCTGCAAGTTAGATGTTAATGGGATGGAATGCAGTGCTGCCTGCCTCGCACAGGATTGTGGGAGTTGTAGTTGTGCTGGCAGAGGGAGAGTTACAGTTGGATGCGCTAGAGAAGGAAGGAATGGGAAGGCAGGGGGAAGGTGGGAGAGTGTGTAGCAGCCAGTGAGTACGGCAGCAGTTCCGGGACTGGTTCTACGTGGGAAAGAACAAAGTGGATGGTCCTGTTTGATCCGAGCGCGGTGTTGGGACACGTCGGCTCCCACGGTGTATGGCGGCACAATCCTTTGTGTTGGGCTGGGGGGGTTACACTTGTGTGTGAGTGTGAGCTCCTAGTGTCGCTGTGACTGACTGTGCCAGTCCCCCTTCCCCCCCCCGGCACAGAGCGCTGGGTGGGTGTCACAGGGTGCAGTCTGCGGGTGGCCCCTGAGTCTCTCTGTGCCTCCTCATTCCTCCTCTTCAGCTCCGGCGTCTGTCCCTGCCTCGCACTGTGTTTCTTTCTTTAAAGGGGAACTGGACCCAAAATCTCATCTTTCATTAACGAGGCGCTGTCATTTCCCTCAGTATCCATTTATCCATCTCTGCACTGCTGGTTCTGACTCCTGATACAACTCCCCAATATCCATTCATTCCTCATTCTCACTGGGTTTATAGTTATGTGTAACTGTCACTGTCCCTGTCCCTTTCCCTTCCCTGCACTGCTGGTTCTGACTCCTGATACAACTCCCCAATATCCATTCATTCCTCATTCTCACTGGGTTTATAGTTATGTGTAACTGTCACTGTGTCTGTCCCTTTCCCTTCCCTGCACTGCTGGTTCTGACTCCTGATACAACTGCCCAATACCCATTCATCCCTCATTCTCACTGGGTTTATAGTTATGTGTAACTGTCACTGTGTCTGTCCCTTTCCCTTCCCTGCACTGCTGGTTCTGACTCCTGATACAACTGCCCAATATCCATTCATCCCTCATTCTCACTGGGTTTATAGTTATGTGTAACTGTCACTGTGTCTGTCCCTTTCCCTTCCCTGCACTGCTGGTTCTGACTCCTGATACAACTCCCCAATATCCATTCATTCCTCATTCTCACTGGGTTTATAGTTATGTGTAACTGTCACTGTGTCTGTCCCTTTCCCTTCCCTGCACTGCTGGTTCTGACTCCTGATACAACTCCCCAATACCCATTCATCCCTCATTCTCACTGGGTTTATAGTTATGTGTAACTGTCACTGTGTCTGTCCCTTTCCCTTCCCTGCACTGCTGGTTCTGACTCCTAATTTTGGTACAGATTATATCTATCTTAGCTAGGAAATGGCAGTGCCGGAGTTCTTACGTTCTTATGGGGGGGGGTTGTTGGATCCCCCCCTGAATCAGTGGGACTGGCAGATACATTAGATAGGTACAAGGAAGGGGCTGGGTATTTAGCAAGTGAGGGAATACAAGGGTAGGGGGGATAGCTCTCAGTACAAGTGAGGGAATACAGGGGTAGGGGAGATAGCTCTCAGTACAAGTGAGGGAATACAGGGGTAGGGGGGATAGCTCTCAGTACAAGTGAGGGAATACAGGGGTAGGGGAGATAGCTCTCAGTACAAGTGAGGGAATACAGGGGTAGGGGGGATAGCTCTCAGTACAAGTGAGGGAATACAGGGGTAGGGGAGATAGCTCTCAGTACAAGTGAGGGAATACAGGGGTAGGGGGGATAGCTCTCAGTACAAGTGAGGGAATACAGGGGTAGGGGAGATAGCTCTCAGTACAAGTGAGGGAATACAGGGGTAGGGGAGATAGCTCTCAGTACAAGTGAGGGAATACAGGGGTAGGGGGGATAGCTCTCAGTACAAGTGAGGGAATACAGGGGTAGGGGGGATAGCTCTCAGTACAAGTGAGGGAATACAGGGGTAGGGGGATAGCTCTCAGTACAAGTGAGGGAATACAGGGGTAGGGGAGATAGCTCTCAGTACAAGTGAGGGAATACAGGGGTAGGGGGGATAGCTCTCAGTACAAGTGAGGGAATACAGGGGTAGGGGGGATAGCTCTCAGTACAAGTGAGGGAATACAGGGGTAGGGGGGATAGCTCTCAGTACAAGTGAGGGAATACAGGGGTAGGGGGATAGCTCTCAGTACAAGTGAGGGAATACAGGGGTAGGGGGGGATAGCTCTCAGTACAAGTGAGGGAATACAGGGGTAGGGGGGATAGCTCTCAGTACAAGTGAGGGAATACAGGGGTAGGGGAGATAGCTCTCAGTGCAAGTGAGGGAATACAGGGGTAGGGGGGATAGCTCTCAGTACAAGTGAGGGAATACAGGGGTAGGGGAGATAGCTCTCAGTACAAGTGAGGGAATACAGGGGTAGGGGGGATAGCTCTCAGTACAAGTGAGGGAATACAGGGGTAGGGGGATAGCTCTCAGTACAAGTGAGGGAATACAGGGGTAGGGGAGATAGCTCTCAGTACAAGTGAGGGAATACAGGGGTAGGGGGGGATAGCTCTCAGTACAAGTGAGGGAATACAGGGGTAGGGGGGATAGCTCTCAGTACAAGTGAGGAATACAGGGGTAGGGGAGATAGCTCTCAGTACAAGTGAGGGAATACAGGGGTAGGGGAGATAGCTCTCAGTACAAGTGAGGGAATACAGGGGTAGGGGGGATAGCTCTCAGTACAAGTGAGGGAATACAGGGGTAGGGGGGATAGCTCTCAGTACAAGTGAGGGAATACAGGGGTAGGGGGGGATAGCTCTCAGTACAAGTGAGGGAATACAGGGGTAGGGGGGATAGCTCTCAGTACAAGTGAGGGAATACAGGGGTAGGGGAGATAGCTCTCCGTGCAAGTGAGGGAATACAGGGGTAGGGGGGATAGCTCTCAGTACAAGTGAGGGAATACAGGGGTAGGGGAGATAGCTCTCAGTACAAGTGAGGGAATACAGGGGTAGGGGGGATAGCTCTCAGTACAAGTGAGGGAATACAGGGGTAGGGGGGATAGCTCTCAGTACAAGTGAGGGAATACAGGGGTAGGGGAGATAGCTCTCAGTACAAGTGAGGGAATACAGGGGTAGGGGAGATAGCTCTCAGTACAAGTGAGGGAATACAGGGGTAGGGGGGATAGCTCTCAGTACAAGTGAGGGAATACAGGGGTAGGGGAGATAGCTCTCAGTACAAGTGAGGGAATACAGGGGTAGGGGGGATAGCTCTCAGTACAAGTGAGGGAATACAGGGGTAGGGGAGATAGCTCTCAGTACAAGTGAGGGAATACAGGGGTAGGGGGGATAGCTCTCAGTACAAGTGAGGGAATACAGGGGTAGGGGGGATAGCTCTCAGTACAAGTGAGGGAATACAGGGGTAGGGGAGATAGCTCTCAGTACAAGTGAGGGAATACAGGGGTAAGGGAGATAGCTCTCAGTACAAGTGAGGGAATACAGGGGTAAGGGAGATAGCTCTCAGTACAAGTGAGGGAATACAGGGGTATGGGAGATAGCTCTCAGTACAAGTGAGGGAATACAGGGGTATGGGAGATAGCTCTTAGTACAAGTTGCCCCAGGGACTGGTCCGATTGCCATCTTGGAGTCAGGAAGGAATTTTTTCCCCTCTGGGGCAAATTAGAGAGGCTTCAGATGGGGTTTTTGCCTCCTCGGGATCAGTAGCAGTTAGGCAGGTTATATATAGGCATTATGGTTGAACTTGATGGAGTGTGTCTTTTTTCAGCCTAACTTACTATGTAAATAGACTGAGGAGCTATAGACTTGTTTGTCTTTATTCTCTTACCAACATGTAGCCTGTTAACTTAGAGAATTCACCTTGAGGGGCGGGGCCAATGCATTAGCCACACCTTCTGCACACCTGCCTGGACATGTGGGTGTGTTTCAGCAGTTAGAGCTGTGGTTTTGGTGGCTTTCTCTCAGTGAATATGACTAGTAAGTGCAGTTATGGGGCTGGGGGTTATTATTTGAGTGGTACCCTACAGATGTGCCAGGCTGGGGAAGAGTTATACCCTGGGGTATAAATGCTCATTGGGGGGCTTTATTCCCCTATTTGAAATAATAGTGATAAAAAGGCAGCAATGGGCTAAAGGTTCCCTGCCCAGTGGGGGTGGGCCCGGTGGCTCCCCTGCCCAGTGGGGGTGGGCCCGGTGGCTCCCCTGCCCAGTGGGGGTGGGCCCGGTGGCTCCCCTGCCCAGTGGGGGTGGGCCCGGTGGCTCCCCTGCCCAGTGGGGGTGGGCCCGGTGGCTCCCCTGCCCAGTGGGGGTGGGCCCGGTGGCTCCCCTGCCCAGTGGGGGTGGGCCCGGTGGCTCCCCTGCCCAGTGGGGGTGGGCCCGGTGGCTCCCCTGCCCAGTGGGGGCCACCGGGCCCACCCCCACTGGGCAGGGGAGCCATGTATGTAGCCAATTTGGCCACCCAACTACCTGTTTGCCCCACTGGCCGTATACCTGGCTTAGAGATTACCTTGTTAGACCCTCAGGGGAGGCAGGGCCTGTATTGCTGCTGGTTACCTGCTGTGGCCTGTGGTACCCCCCCCCCCCGGGGCATTCAGCTGCCCATTGCTATTCTGTATCTCCGTGCTATTATAGGAGGGGTGCAGTTGTGCTATTCCTGCTGTTTACATGGGAGAGCAGTAAGTGTGGGTGCAGCGGTGTGAGTGGCGGCCGGGGTGCGGCTATTTCGGGCAGTGTAGGCGAATACGTGGCCACTGTTTCCTGAAGATAAACAAAGCGCAGCCTTGGGATGGGGGAGCCACACTGGGGAACGGGCAGCTGGGATATGTGCCCCTTCTGCTCACTCTGGGGCTGGGGCAGAAGACCCCCTGTGGGGCCCCTGACTGCAGCTCTCTTGGCTTTTACCTTACTGTGCGCACTCTCCCTGACTCCCTGGGTGTTCCCTCTTTGTACCCCCCACAGGGAGATGTGTCTGTGCCAGGTCTTATGGGGGCACCGGGGATGCCTCACAGCTGGCAGGGAATGGGTTCCCCCTCAGTAGGTTTTTGGATTTCAGCAGCATGGGGTGCCTGTAAGGAGAGATCTCATCAAACTATGGCAGGGATTCTCCTGTACTAAGCACAATTCAGCAGGAACAGCCCCCTAAGTTTGCCCATAGCCTGTACAGAGAGATACCATAACACTATGGCACATAGGGATTCCCCTGTACTAAGCACAATTCAGCAGGAACAGCCCCCTAAGTTTGCCCATAGCCTGTACAGAGAGATACCATAAAACTGTGGCACATAGGGATTCCCCTGTACTAAGCACAATTCAGCAGGAACAGCCCCCTAAGTTTGCCCATAGCCTGTACAGAGAGATACCATAACACTAAGGAAGCATAGGGATTCCCCTGTACTAAGCATAATTCAGCAGGAACAGCCCCCTAAGTTTGCTCATAGCCTGTACTGAGAGATACCATAACACTATGGCAGCTTTGGGTCAGGATGGGGGGCAGTACAGAGTGGCACACTAAACCCCCCACCTCAGATCTCTCTGTGCTTCTTGCCTGCACTTGTGTATTTCTCCCAGCCCCTATCAGGTGTAACTCTATCTCCCCCCGGGGCTGGTCCCATGGCCCAGTGCTGTGAGGACACAGTCTGTAAATAGACTGGCGTTACTATAAGTGTAAGGGGACCCCAGACGGACCACAAGCGCCACCCCCTCGCCCTCCTACTGGGGTTCAGCCCCCGGCCGCACTGCATAGTAGTGATGTAAGCAAAGGCTGCCATTACTGTGCCCTTAGGCTTCAGTATCGGTGCCACCCGAGGGCATGGACCAGTAGCCTTCCTGCACTTACCTTTTGTCTGCCCTCCTCCTGCTGGGAATGGGGGCAAATACACTGCCTCTCACAGCTTGTGTGACTGGGTGGGGCAATTGGCCACTTTCCTGGGATTTCAGCAACCCCCCCCCCCGGGAACTAATAGGATGCACAGGGCACCCCACAGCAGGTTTCAGGGCTACAAGGAGCACCCCAGGTGTTGTGGAGGGGTCCATGTTGGGAATGTCACTTGGCTGGGATACGTAAGGGCATCATATGTCCTGTGTGTGGGTATGGGCACCGCGTGGGGGCTGCGCACACTATGGGCACCGCGTGGGGGCTGCGCACACTATGGGCACCGCGTGGGGGCTGCGCACACTATGGGCACCGCGTGGGGGCTGCGCACACTATGGGCACCGTATCAGTACCACGCAGTGGTCCACACTGCCCAATAGATGCCACTGTATGGGGGCATGGGGGTACACACAGTATGGGCACCATATCAGTACCAGGCACTGGCCCAGCATTGCCCAATAGATGCCACTGTATCAGTACCAGGCACTGCCCCAGCACAGCCTTTGTCTCTGCCGTTCCTGCTGTGGGGCACTGGGCAAGCTCTATGCCATGGGGAAGGAATGAATGGAAGTTTCCATGAGCCTTTCCTTGGGTTTTAAAGGGCAACTAAGGCTAAATACTGCTTACATCCCACAGCTGCCGTACTGCTTTGCACAAACAGCACTAACATTTTCTGTTATAAAATGGAAAAAGGAAACTGACGTTTCATCATATGGTTTTGACACCCAGAGTTTTGCAACTCACGAGATTCTTGCTTTCAGCTGGCCCAAAAATGGCAATGTTTGCTTGATCCGACGGGGTCCCATCAGATTTGTGCTTAGTGTATGGGGACAGGGGAATAGCTCTCTATACAGGCTATGAGCAAGGGGGCTGTTCCTGCTGAATTGTGCTTAGTACAGGGGAATCCCTATGTGCCATAGTTTTATGGTATCTCTCTGTACAGGCTATGAGCAAGGGGGCTGTTCCTGCTGAATTGTGCTTAGTACAGGGGAATCCCTATGTGCCATAGTTTTATGGTATCTCTCTGTACAGGCTATGAGCAAGGGGGCTGTTCCTGCTGAATTGTGCTTAGTACAGGGGAATCCCTATGTGCCATAGTTTTATGGTATCTCTCTGTACAGGCTATGAGCAAACTTAGGGGGCTGTTCCTGCTGAATTGTGCTTAGTACAGGGGAATCCCTATGTGCCATAGTTTTATGGTATCTCTCTGTACAGGCTATGAGCAAACTTAGGGGGCTGTTCCTGCTGAATTGTGCTTAGTACAGGGGAATCCCTATGTGCCATAGTTTTATGGTATCTCTCTGTACAGGCTATGGGCAAACTTAGGGGGCTGTTCCTGCTGAATTGTGCTTAGTACAGGGGAATCCCTATGTGCCATAGTTTTATGGTATCTCTCTGTACAGGCTATGAGCAAACTTAGGGGGCTGTTCCTGCTGGATGGCAGCTCCTACCTGTATGTATGTTGAGGGAATGTTCTGGGCACACAAGAAGCTGTACCCACATACTGTGAGGCCAGGGTGAGAGAGGACGAGAGAGAGCGAGAGTGCAGAGAACAGGTAAGAGTGCATTTGGGAGCGAGACAGCTCTCGCTGGAGCTCATCAGGGAATTGGAGATTAATTAGGATAATTACTGTATGTGCTGGGTGTTTCCTGGAACCTACAGGACTTGCCGGTGTCGGTGAATGCCCAGCTGGCACATTAGCGGCTGTGAGTGGCCGATAGTCACGCTCTGTCTCTCTGTTCCAGCCCGGGCTGCAGCACTACAGGCCGATGGAGCACATACAAGGTGCCTGGAAGACCATCAGCAATGGCTTTGGCTTTAAGGACTCTGTGTTTGACGGAAGCAGCTGCATGTCCCCCACCATTGGGCATCAGTTTGGCTACCAGCGGCGGGCGTCGGATGATGGCAAGCTCAGCGATACCTCCAAGACTGGCAGCACCATGCGAGTGTACCTACCCAACAAGCAGAGAACCGTGGTAAGTGGGTGCAGTATTCTCACCCCCCCCCCCCGGGCAGGCTCCCTGGGCATTACTACAGCTGGCGCCCCAATAATGCAGCTTAGGAATGGGTCGAGCAATGCAGTCAATTCTGCCCCCACCTTACTGAGCTGCCCCTGGGAAACCCCTCGTGAAGGTAAAACTGAAATCCTAGACAAGAAAAAATAGCATCAACCAATCGGCACGACCCATAGGGAACATAGAGGGGCATATTTATTGGAGACCAACATCACCGGTGATGTTGCCATAGCAACTAAACGGCAATTAGACTTGGAGGGTCACTTACAAGTTAGAAAACAGAAGCAAAGATCTGATTGGTTGCTATGGGCACCAGCACCGGCTATGTTTGTCTCCAATGTTAATTCATTCGCCCTCAGTATCATTTTAGACTGGGTCCCCAGACCCTCACTCAGACCCCCCTGGAGCCACTGGCCTAAGTCCTCTATCCTTGATTGTCCATTGAAACCAAATCATAGTTGCTAGGCATAATGACCCTAGCAACCATATGGGGCTTTAATGCTAAGCTTTGGAACATATGTTTATTCTAAAACTTCAGAAAACTGTAAAATGAAAACGAATTGCAAATGTTCTGCGTTATAATTTAGATTTGCTTCCCCTTTAATGTTGCACCCAAACTGCACTCTGCTCTGCCTGGTAAGTTCCCCTCATGTGGGGGCGCTAGTGAGCATCTCCTAAAGGGCCAGTAACATTCAAGAAAATGAGCAGTTAACCCTTCATGTCAGTTTGTTGGGTGTTTGGCCCAAGCTGCATGATCTGAACCCCCACAGGTACCAAGAGCAGGGAGGCCTCTCTAATGACACATTTGTCTGTTACCGTTTTCTGAGTTTTGGGGGGGCCCTAGGGGCATATTTATTATAGCGTGTAAGCCAACATCACTGGCGATGTTGCCCATAGCAACCAATCAGATCTTTGCATTCGTTTTCTAACTTGTAGGGGACTGTTCAAATTTAATTTCTGATTGGTTGCTATGGGCGACATCACCGGTGATGTTGGCTTGCATGCTATAATAGATTTGCCACCTAATGTGAGAGAGTCGGGGTTGGATGGGAGGCGGGGGGGGGCCTTGCAGTAAAGTTGGCTCCCCTTCCGGGGTGTCAGTAATAGACAACCCCTAAAACTGTGGTTAAACTCCAACCCCTTGCATTTCTGTCTGTGGCATCTGTAGGGGGCAGCAGGTTGCCCAGCTCTGCTAGTGCCAGGATATGTGCCACTTGGCTGACTGGCAGCTCCGTGGGGGCGTAACCCTTTAGTGGCACTATTTAGCCAGCGCGCAGTCAGTGTGCCTGTCTCTTTAAGGCAGTGTCTCTATAGAGAGAGATGGCGCACGTGCCCCCGGCGGCTCTTGGCACACACACACTTGTTCCACTAGTTCCGCGGCATTGCTGTGTGCATTAAAGCTGCTCGTAGGGATGGGGCCACATGGTGACTTCACCCAGGCTTAGCTGCCCTCGCCATGTGACTCGCTGGGCAGGAATGTGGCTCACTCAACTGCCCATTAAATTCCATGCAAGGTAGAACCGGGCCGCCTTCTGTAACTGGGCCAATAGTACTGCCAAGTTATGGGCAGGGGGCCAGTGAGGTCAGTTTCCTAAGGCAAAATCCCAGCAGCTCTGCCATCCTGGCAGCCCTGGCACGCATTCTCACTATGTGCCCAGCATCCTTCCCTGGCATTTACTTACTCACCACCAGTCCAGGGCCCCTACTCCCCAGTCAGCTATGCAATTGGTCATCTGATTGGCAGTCTGTCTCCAAAGTCAAATTTAAAATGCTGAAACCACAGTGACCTCAAAATCAGTCTGTTATGGTCCCCTCCAAGCCTCTGGCAACTGTGTTTACTAGGGTCATTAGCCCTAGCAACTGCATAGTAACTAGAGTTACAGTAGAATGGAAGAAAAACAACTTTTATATCAAGCAGTTCTACCCCCTCTCTGTGTATAAGGCTGGTGTATCTAGCAGTTCTGCCCCCTCTCTGTGTATAAGGCTGGTGTATCTAGCAGTTCTGCCCCCTCTCTGTGTATATGGCTGGTGTATCTAGCAGTTCTGCCCCCTCTCTGATACACCAGCCTTATACACAGAGAGGGGGCAGAACTGCTAGCTACACCAGCCTTATACACAGAGAGGGGGCAGAACTGCTAGCTACACCAGCCTTATACACAGAGAGGGGGCAGAACTGCTAGCTACACCAGCCTTATACACAGAGAGGGGGCAGAACTGCTAGCTACACCAGCCTTATACACAGAGAGGGGGCAGAACTGCTAGCTACACCAGCCTTATACACAATCAGTTCTGACTGTGTGTCTCCCCCTTCAGGTCAATGTGCGGAGTGGGATGAGTTTGCACGACTGTCTCATGAAAGCTCTGAAGGTTCGAGGGCTCCAACCCGAATGCTGCGCAGTCTTCCGGCTGATTCAGGATCCAAAGGGGTAAGTTTGCCCTTCTGCCCCCTGCCTGCCTTGGATTGGTTCTGTGTTTGTGCCCTGGTACAGCCACAATCCCTAGGGATAAAGGCAATGGATACCCTGTACACACAGTGGGGGGCACAAAGCACTCCTGGGCAGCATGTATCTGTGGGTAGAATAATATCGTGGGGCAGTGGGAGTTTCAGGTGCCCCCCCATGCGCCCTGGGGCAGATACTCTGCACTGCTGTTGGGTGAGTGTGGGTGACAGGTGAGTAATGAGTTACTCAGTTTCAGTGGGTGGATCCCAGTCATGTGGCCTCTCCTGGCTGTGTGAAACCGTTTCAGGCTGCGGAGTGATTCTGTGGAAGTTCCCTGTGCCAGTGTGCCAGTTCCCTGTGCCAGTGTGCCAGTTATATTTAGCTCAGGTGTGTACCAAGCCGGGAGTCTCCTCCCCAAGGCCGTGGCACTGCCAGCAAGGATATGGCTACGAGGTGGAGAGAGAATGGTGCCAGATTCTCCTTTTACTGAAATAATAAACCCAGTTGCACTGAGGCTGCACAGAACCACCCTACTGATCCAACTTGCATTCATGGGCCCGGGCATTGCCAGACTGGGGCACTTAGCAGCCATTTATTGTAGCCATGGAATTCTAGGTGTGCCTGACTCTCCCTGGTATCCCCATTAAGCCAGTGTATCTGTTTAAAAGTGGGGCTCTCTTAGCCTTAAGAGGGGGGTTAGCAGGGGCCCAGATATCTGCCCAGTGATGGAAGGTGGGGGGGGGGCAGCACGGAATCGCACAGCAGGGGGGTCGTTCTATGAGCACCCCTAGGGTCACATAATAATATCTGGCCGGCAGCCAACTGGCCAAGGGCATTACTGCTGGGGTAATTTCCCTCTCTATCCTGTGTCCCCACAGGAAGTTGCGCTTGGATTGGAACACGGACGCCATGTCGCTAGTCGGAGCGGAGCTGCAGGTGGATTTTCTCGATCACGTGCCACTCACGACACATAACTTCGTAAGTCGGTTTTTCTGCCTGTTAGTGGGGCGTTGGGACGGTGGCTACTGAGATGCTCTTTGTTATTGGCCATGGGAAGTCCTGGCAATGCGGCCCCAGCAGAGAAGCCATATGCCCAATGCAGCCCTGAGTCATTTGCCTGCTCTGCTGCCACTCCTGCCCCCTCGTTTCACTGGCATTAGGGGGGCTCTCTGGGATATCACACCACTTTAAAGGCAAAGCTAACAACACATTTTAGGTTTTTTACATTTTTATTTTTTTGCAGTTTTACCGCAGCCCCACGTATGCCTGGCCTGAGTAATCTCTCACTGATTTTTTGCTTGCCAGGGTCTCTGCACCTCACCAAAATGCCATTTTTGGGGAAGTTTCCCTTTAAAAGAATGAATAGAGGAGGTTAGGAATGGTGTTTGTGCCCAGGAGCGAGTGCCCTTTGCTGAAGTGGGAGGGGGGTGGCTGTATGTTGTATGTGGCACCTTTTCCTTTCATGTAGAATATCTGGTTAGTTTTCTGGGGGAGGGGGTTGGCTGGCAGTGGTGTAAATGGGGGGTACTGGGCTGAACCCCTTTGCTGATATTACAGTAGGGAAGTGGGAAATAGTTGGGGCTGCCATGTATCGGCTGGGCTTCAGGGTGGTAGTGCCACGTATCCCTGCTAGCAGCCATTTCGTGCCAGCGCTGGGCAGCTGTGCTTTCTCTCGGGGGCATTAGCAGCAGTGCAGGGTGAGTCTCTCACACATTACACAGGGCAAGGCTGTCGGGCACTGAATGTGTTGCATTTGTCATTGCTGGGGTTGGGGGGCATTACATGGCCGGAATGTGCCCCCTCCCCCAGATGGCAGAAGCAGTTAAATAATCCAGCAGTGCCGGGTCCCATCGGGTAGAATAACAAACAGAACAGAAGCTCTTTGAGAGGAACTTTCCAGCTGAAATATTTGGGAGATTTGTACAAACCTGGAATATGGGCGTCATTGGTTTCATGTCACTAACCCCGCCCCCAACGCCTCTCTGTCTTGTCCCCCCCCCCCCAGGTGCGGAAAACATTTTTAAAACTGGCATTTTGCGATATCTGTCAGAAGTTTCTATTAAACGGCTTTCGCTGCCAGACGTGTGGCTACAAGTTCCACGAGCACTGCAGTACCAAGGTGCCCACCATGTGCGTGGACTGGAGCAACATCCGGCAGCTGCTGTAAGTATAGGGGCAATGGCGGAGGGGCGGAGCCTGTCAGCCCAGCTGTGGGCGGGGCTAGGGAACCCTAATGGCAGCTTACAGCTTATTTTATTCAAACTGATATAGGGGTTTCCCTAAAGCTCTGGCACGGGCGGCCTCTGGGCAGTGCCTGGTACTTACTACAGGGGGCCCTCGTGGCGGGGCATTATATTCATATTATATAGAGATTTCCATCAGTGTATTGTTTGCTCACAGCTAGGGAATGTGCATGGAAACTGCACGCAGGAATAATTCAGGATTTGGGGAGTAGGGATTTCGGCAGCCTGAAAACATCTGGGCAAACCAGTTTATTCTATTTTTAAACAAAGCTATAATTGTATATAAAATGAGAGCGGCCAAGGCCATAAACAGGGCGTGCGTCCAACTAATCATTTGGCGCTTTCATCCCAGGGCAGTAGAAAGTAGTAAGAGCAGGACTTTCCTGCCCCAAACCACTTTATGCCCCGTGGCAAAGGCAGCATCCTGGGCAATACTGGCTAAAGGCTTGGCATGAACCCACTGAATCTGTCTGCTTGTAAATATATAATGGGCTTGCATGGGCCCGACCAGTCCTGTTAGGGACCCCCATTCCTTCATTCCACCCACCTCTGAGAGTACAGAGAGGGGCAACTAAGCTGATAAAGGGAATGGGCTCAGTTATGGGGAAAGGCTGGCCCAGTTGGGATTGGTTACACTGGGGGGGGGGGGCAGTTAAGGGGGGGTCACTATATATAAATATATAAGGGGGGGCAGTAATGAAATAGAGAAAGTACAGGGAAGAGCGACTAAGCTGATAAAGGGAATGGGCTCAGTTATGGGGAAAGGCTGGCCCAGTTGGGATTGGTTACACTGGGGAAGGGGCAGTTAAGGGGGGGTCACTATATATAAATATATAAGGGGGGGGCAGTAATGAAATAGAGAAAGTACAGGGAAGAGCGACTAAGCTGATAAAGGGAATGGGCTCAGTTATGGGGAAAGGCTGGCCCAGTTGGGATTGGTTACACTGGGGAAGGGGCAGTTAAGGGGGGGGGTCACTATATATAAATATATAAGGGGGGGCAGTAATGAAATAGAGAAAGTACAGAGAAGAGCAACTAAGCTGATAAAGACAATGGGCTCCCATACATACAATAAACATTTATTGACCATCCCAGCAGACAGGAGGGAGCCAATCAGAGGAAAGGAAGGAGGTTCCATGTTAAGGAAGGAAAGGGGAGTTACAGGGGGGGCTGGGAGATTTGTGATTCCGCCCCCCCCCCCGAATCAGTGGTACTGGCAGATACATTAGATAGGTACAAGGAAGGGGAGTTACAGGGGGGGCTGGGAAGTTGTGGGATCCCCCCCCCCTGAATCAGTGGTACTGGCAGATACATTAGATAGGTACAAGGAAGGGGAGTTACAGGGGGGGGCTGGGAAGTTGTGGGATCCCCCCCCCCCTGAATCAGTGGTACTGGCAGATACATTAGATAGGTACAAGGAAGGGGAGTTACAGGGGGGGCTGGGAAGTTGTGGGACCCCCCCCCTGAATCAGTGGTACTGGCAGATACATTAGATAGGTACAAGGAAGGGGAGTTACAGGGGGGGGCTGGGAAGTTGTGGGATCCCCCCCCCCTGAATCAGTGGTACTGGCAGATACATTAGATAGGTACAAGGAAGGGGAGTTACAGGGGGGGCTGGGAAGTTGTGGGATCCCCCCCCCCTGAATCAGTGGTACTGGCAGATACATTAGATAGGTACAAGGAAGGGGAGTTACAGGGGGGCTGGGAAGTTGTGGGACCCCCCCCCCTGAATCAGTGGTACTGGCAGATACATTAGATAGGTACAAGGAAGGGGAGTTACAGGGGGGGCTGGGAAGTTGTGGGATCCCCCCCCCTGAATCAGTGGTACTGGCAGATACATTAGATAGGTACAAGGAAGGGGAGTTACAGGGGGGCTGGGAAGTTGTGGGATCCCCCCCCCCTGAATCAGTGGTACTGGCAGATACATTAGATAGGTACAAGGAAGGGGAGTTACGGGGGGGCTGGGAAGTTGTGGGACCCCCCCCCTGAATCAGTGGTACTGGCAGATACATTAGATAGGTACAAGGAAGGGGAGTTACAGGGGGGCTGGGAAGTTGTGGGACCCCCCCTGAATCAGTGGTACTGGCAGATACATTAGATAGGTACAAGGAAGGGGAGTTACAGGGGGGGCTGGGAAGTTGTGGGATCCCCCCCTGAATCAGTGGTACTGGCAGATACATTAGATAGGTACAAGGAAGGGGAGTTACAGGGGGGGCTGGGAAGTTGTGGGATTCCGCCCCCTGAATCAGTGGTACTGGCAGATACATTGGATAGGTACAAGGAAGGGGAGTTACAGGGGGGGCTGGGAAGTTGTGGGATCCCCCCCCCTGAATCAGTGGTACTGGCAGATACATTAGATAGGTACAAGGAAGGGGAGTTACAGGGGGGGCTGGGAAGTTGTGGGATCCCCCCCCCCCTGAATCAGTGGTACTGGCAGATACATTAGATAGGTACAAGGAAGGGGAGTTACAGGGGGGGCTGGGAAGTTGTGGGACCCCCCCCTGAATCAGTGGTACTGGCAGATACATTAGATAGGTACAAGGAAGGGGAGTTACAGGGGGGCTGGGAAGTTGTGGGACCCCCCCCTGAATCAGTGGTACTGGCAGATACATTAGATAGGTACAAGGAAGGGGAGGAGGAGGAGTATTATTAGAATACACGGTAGGAATATGAAGACTCTGTGCAGCATTAGTTAGTCTGTATCCACATTAGGCAGAGCCATCACATGGCACTGATGATGACAGATCTGTGGATATGATTGGATAGATCTCAGTGGACAGTACTTGATGCAGTTAAATTACAGCCAATGGCAGGTAACCTGTTAACCTTTTTTCCCCGTTAGATTATTCCCCAATCCAAACAACATGGAAGGGGGCAGCCACACGTTACCCTCTCTGACAGTGAGGCGAATGCGAGAATCTGTGCGGATTCCAATCAGGTAAGAGTTCTCTTTCTTCTCTGGAGTCGGAATCATGGGGGGAGGAATATTCCTGTTACTCTGCTGAGTCAGGCTGTGTATTCCAGTCACCTTAGACCAGTGCTGTCCAACTTCTGTTGTACCGAGGGCCGGAATTTTTCCGACCTACATGGTGGAGGGCCGATAATGGAAGCCAGTTTTGACCACTCCCCTTTTTGAAACCGCACCCACTTGAAACCACACCCATGTTATCACATGACCATACCCATATTAATGGTTGTAGTACAGCAAAAACCTGCCATACTCTGCCTTCCCTACCCTGCCTGTGTGCCATACATTCACTGTGTGTGCCATACTTGGCCTGTGTGTGTGCGCCATACTTGGCCTGTGTGTGTGCGCCATACTTGGCCTGTGTGTGTGCGCCATACTTGGCCTGTGTGTGTGCGCCATACTTGGCCTGTGTGTGTGCGCCATACTTGGCCTGCCCTACCCTGCCTGTGTGTGCCATACTCTGCTTGCCCTATGCTGCCTGTGTGTATGGCACACACAGGCAGCCTACAGTGACACAATGCTGGCACTGCTCCTACAGTCTGCACAATAACTATATATATTAAAAAACTTTTTAATTGCAGTACCACCTCAGTATATATTCTTTTTGTAGTGTGCAGGGATTATTTGTGGGTTTCTACTGCTCCTGAGGTGGGAACAGGGGAACAATGGGGGTGATTACAGCCTGAGCCTGAGGTGGGAACAGGGGAACAATGGGGGTGATTACAGCCTGAGCCTGAGGTGGGAACAGGGGAACAATGGGGGTGATTACAGCCTGAGCCTGAGGTGGGAACACTGCAGGGGGTGAACAAGGCAGAAACTAAAAGGTGTGAACAACACAGGGGATTACATGATTAAACAATACAGGGGGGTTACAGCCTGAATCTGAGGTGAGAACCATGCAGGGGGGGCAGTTAATCACAGTACTGATACCATTTAGAGCTTACACAAGAGTAAGCCATCAAAGCAGCCAGACAGGTGGGGGGCCACACAGAGGGGGGTCGCGGGCCTCCAGTTGGACAGCACTGCCTTAGACCATCACTAAACCTGAAATTTATTTCCCTGTGAAAGTAGCGCCCCCCAGTGTGTGAAACCAATAGAACAGACTGATATTATACGATTGTTTCAGATGTGCCAGTGGCACGGGCAGTGGGCATAGTCTGGTAGGTACCGGGCAGTCTAATTTATTGTGACGGATCCCAGTCGGGTAATAGTTGGATCTACTGGATTTTACGCTTGGTTTCCAGCTGTACATGACATAGTCCCTGCTGCTGGTGGGAGGGGGGCCCTGTTCTCAGTAGTAGCCTTTAGTTATAGCACACAGACACATTTACACAGCACTTATCAAGTTTGACTCCCATGTCATCTAGCTGTACTTTATGTGCAGAACACACCATACAGTGGCGCTGTTCTGTTACAGCCCTATGGGCAACATTGGCTCTTGGCCAGTACTGGTGAGAAGTGGTACTGCAACTACTCATCTATAAACCTGCTGTGCAACAACTTTCCAATGAGCCATTGGGCACAAATGTGAGGGTCCTTTGTCACAGCAAAGCAGTGAGCCTGCACCCAGGCCCCACACCCCACCCCACCCTGGGGTGTGATCATGTGTGATCCCGTGTTACCTACCCAGTCTGTGTCTTCTGCCAGGATTGGCCAGTCTCATTCGCTAAGACCGACAAGCAGCCAATAGATACCCTGAATGTTTCCGCACCAGTAACCGTAATCTGTTTCTTTTTGTCTTCCCAAAGCTCCCAACAGAGATATTCAACTCCTCACCCCTTCTCCTTCAGCACCCCCAGCGCTCCTTCTGAGTGCTCCCTCTCCCAGAGACAGAGGTCCACTTCCACGCCTAATGTGCATATGGTCAGTACCACAATGGCCGTGGACAGCCGCCTTATTGAGGTAAGGATCACCCCCCCCCCCATCCTGATTTCATTGGTTACAAGCTTATTGGCCATTACGGCTTTGGGCAGCCCCTCAGTTGGGGCCACTGTGCCATTGGAAGGTGCCCGCTGTATGGCAGCAGGTAGGCAGAATGGAGTAGGTATCTGTGCCAGTACTTGCCCCTTACACCTTCTGCTGAGTGCCAATGTGGTAAATTTGTGTAGGGAAAGCACTTTAAAACTCCCTTTGCATGTTAGCACTGCAGCGCTGAGTGAACTTAAGGTAAACTTCCCCTTTAATTACACACATGAACCCTTCAGGCACCTGTAGGGCACACAGCTCTGACTCCTGCTCTGTAACTGGCCTTTTATTTGCCTCTCTGTTTTTTTTTTATCTCCTGGTGACTGGGAGTAGAATAACTGGCTGAATGTGTCCCCCAGCTCTTGGGGCCGGCAGCTCTGTATGAGAGGAAGAGTAGGTATTTCTGTCCTGCTGTCATTGCTTGTCTCGCCTGTCCCACTACTCGCCTGTCCCACTACTCGCCTGTCCCACTACTCGCCTGTCCCACTACTCGCCTGTCCCACTACTCGCCTGTCCCACTACTCGCCTTGTCTTCTGCCCATGGGAATGCTTTGTGTCTGTGCCATAGCCTACTTACCTTCTCTAGGGACAAGTCTTAAATGAGCTTCAGCTTGGTTGATGGGAAATTAATGGCTTTATTTTAAGGGGAAGTGCACTCTGAAACAGTATGTGGGGTTATTGTGTGCCCAGAACATTCCCTCTCTGTATATTTGTATTTATACATATGGGTAGGGGGTGCCATAGTGTTGCTCTTAGACAGTACAGTATGGGGGTACAGCTTATTGTGTGCCCAGAACATTCCCTCTCTGTATATTTGTATTTATACATATGGGTAGGGGGTGCCATAGTGTTGCTCTTAGACAGTACAGTATGGGGGTACAGCTTATTGTGTGCCCAGAACATTCCCTCTCTGTATATTTGTATTTATACATATGGGTAGGGGGTGCCATAGTGTTGCTCTTAGACAATACAGTATGGGGGTACAGCTTATTGTGTGCCCAGAACATTCCCTCTCTGTATATTTGTATTTATACATATGGGTAGGAGGTGCCATAGTGTTTCCCTTAGACAGTACATTATGGGGGTAAAGCTTAATGTGTAGAATTGGGGATTGGGGCCGGGAAGCTGCTGTAGAATTGGGGTTGGGGCCGGGAAGCTGCTGTAGAATTGGGGATTGGGGCCGGGAAGCTGCTGTAGAATTGGGGATTGGGGCCGGGAAGCTGCTGTAGAATTGGGGATTGGGGCCGGGAAGCTGCTGTAGAATTGGGGATTGGGGCCGGGAAGCTGCTGTAGAATTGGGGATTGGGGCCGGGAAGCTGCTGTAGAATTGGGGATTGGGGCCGGGAAGCTGCTGTAGAATTGGGGATTGGGGCCGGGAAGCTGCTGTAGAATTGGGGATTGGGGCCGGGAAGCTGCTGTAGAATTGGGGATTGGGGCCGGGAAGCTGCTGTAGAATTGGGGATTGGGGCCGGGAAGCTGCTGTAGAATTGGGGATTGGGGCCGGGAAGCTGCTGTAGAATTGGGGATTGGGGCCGGGAAGCTGCTGTAGAATTGGGGATTGGGGCCGGGAAGCTGCTGTAGAATTGGGGATTGGGGCCGGGAAGCTGCTGTAGAATTGGGGATTGGGGCCGGGAAGCTGCTGTAGAATTGGGGATTGGGGCCGGGAAGCTGCTGTAGAATTGGGGATTGGGGCCGGGAAGCTGCTGATTGGATGGTTGGGCAAAGCTGGGTTGCAGGCTGCCAATCTGTAGGTTTCAGGGAAATGGGTGTGGTTAGTTCAGGAGGGCTGATGAGGGGGAAATGCATGCTGGGATATGAAGTGGGTGTGATTAATCGTTTGCCATTTGTGCATGTGTGAGATTGGATGAGGTACCTGTGGGTCGGTGCCAGTAGAACCTCACCTGACGGGTCTGTTTATGTTGCAGGATGCGGTGCGGAGTCACAGCGATTCAGGTGAGATTTCCTTTGCTTCTCTCTTCTCTTCTGTGTCCTTATTCTCTGGGCATTGTGGGTAATGGCTCTGTTTCTCCCCTTCTCAGGGAGCCCCAATAATCTGAGTCCTACGGGGTGGTCCAACACCAAAACGCCGGCCCCCACACACCGAGAGAAGGCAGCGTCATCCAGTGGGCAGGAGAAGAACAAAATAGTGAGTTCTGACTTCTGAGCACCGGCTCCTGTGCCCAAATGCAGCAAAGCCTTGGCCACTTTACTCTCCATGTCCCTGGGGCTCTATATAAATACCTGTATATGTTTCTCCTGATTGGCTGATAGCGGCAGCGCCTGGCCCTGTATATATAATGGGGCAGAAATGAATGATGTGTTTTGCTTTCCCTTTACCAGCGCCCCCGTGGGCAGAGAGACTCCAGTTATTACTGGGAGATAGAGGCCAGTGAGGTGATGCTCTCCACAAGGATTGGATCGGGCTCCTTCGGAACAGTGTACAAAGGGAAATGGCACGGTAAGTGTTAATTATTGGCTCCTCCTTCCATCCATGCGAGTTGTACAGGGGGCTTGGGGGGGGGGGGGTGCCCTACACTCATGGATATATTAACTCACCTCTTCAGCCTACATTGGCCAAGACCAAAGCACTCTGGGGATTATTAATTTGCAGTAAGTAATAATATAACCCTGTATCCCCCCCCCCCCCCCCCCCCCTCCATGCTAATAAAGCATCCGCCCCTTCCTTGCAGGTTCCATGTTAAAGAGGGAAAGGACTGTTTCAGGGAGAGCTGGAAAATTGTAGGGTTCTCTCCCATAACACCCCTCTCCCTCCCAGGGGGAAACCCCACAACTTCCCATCTCTCCCTGTAACACCCCTTTCCCTTCTTAACATGGAACCTTCTTTCCTCTAATCATATTGGCTGCTTCCTGTCTGCTGGGAGGAGCTAATATTAAATAAAGCATCCGCCCCTTCCTTGTACCTATCTAATGTATCTGCCAGTACCACTGATTCAGGGGGGGGGGATCCCACAACTTCCCAGCCCCCCTGTAACTCCCCTTCCTTGTACCTATCTAATGTATCTGCCAGTACCACTGATTCAGGGGGGGGGGGTCCCACAACTTCCCAGCCCCCCTGTAACTCCCCTTCCTTGTACCTATCTAATGTATCTGCCAGTACCACTGATTCGGGGGGGGGATCCCACAACTTCCCAGCCCCCCTGTAACCCCCTTCCTTGTACCTATCTAATGTATCTGCCAGTACCACTGATTCAGGGGGGGGGGATCCCACAACTTCCCAGCCCCCCTGTAACTCCCCTTCCTTGTACCTATCTAATGTATCTGCCAGTACCACTGATTCAGGGGGGGATCCCACAACTTCCCAGCCCCCCTGTAACTCCCCTTCCTTGTACCTATCTAATGTATCTGCCAGTACCACTGATTCAGGGGGGGGATCCCACAACTTCCCAGCCCCCCCTGTAACTCCCCTTCCTTGTACCTATCTAATGTATCTGCCAGTACCACTGATTCAGGGGGGGGATCCCACAACTTCCCAGCCCCCCCTGTAACTCCCCTTCCTTGTACCTATCTAATGTATCTGCCAGTACCACTGATTCAGGGGGGGGATCCCACAACTTCCCAGCCCCCCTGTAACTCCCCTTCCTTGTACCTATCTAATGTATCTGCCAGTACCACTGATTCAGGGGGGGGATCCCACAACTTCCCAGCCCCCTGTAACTCCCTTCCTTGTACCTATCTAATGTATCTGCCAGTACCACTGATTCAGGGGGGGGATCCCACAACTTCCCAGCCCCCCCCTGTAACTCCCCTTCCTTGTACCTATCTAATGTATCTGCCAGTACCACTGATTCGGGGGGGATCCCACAACTTCCCAGCCCCCCCTGTAACTCCCCTTCCTTGTACCTATCTAATGTATCTGCCAGTACCACTGATTCAGGGGGGGGGATCCCACAACTTCCCAGCCCCCCTGTAACTCCCCTTCCTTGTACCTATCTAATGTATCTGCCAGTACCACTGATTCAGGGAGGGGGGGGGGGGGGCACAACTTCCCAGCTCCCTGGCTGTGTGCCAGTGCTGGGGGTACATGGCTGTTCAGAAGGATCTTGTGCCCATTGCAGCACTGTGATATCCCCGGGGCCATTAGTTCCGTGAAGCATTGGGGTCCCCTCTGTTAGTGCTGGGCGGTATACCGGTAAAAACCGATCACCGGTGTTTTTTTTTAAACCGATATGTATTTTCTACATACCCCCATACCGGTGTGCTTGAATACTTCCGGGTGCGCACGTGACGTCAGTGCGCACGTGACGTCAGTGCGCACGTGACGTCAGCGCGCACGTGACGTCAGCGCGCACGTGACGTCAGCGCGCACGTGACGTCAGCGCGCACGTGACGTCAGCGCGCACGTGACGTCAGCGCGCACGTGACGTCAGCGCGCACACTCTACAAAAGCGCCATCGCATTCAGAGTCGGATACCAATGTGAGCTGGTGGGGGTGCCTGGCAAGTAATTATATTTTATGTGAAGGGGATGGGGGGGTGTTATTTATGTGAAGGGGATGGGGGGGTTATACTTATGTGAAGGGGATGGGGTTGTGTTTGGGGGGGTTGTGGTGGGGTGGGGGGTTATATTTATGTGAAGGGGATGGGGGGCTGTTTGGAGTGGGGTGGGGTGGGGGGGGTGTGCGGATGGGGGTGTGTGTGCGGATGGGGGGTGTTTGGGGTGGGGGGGGTGTGTGCGGATGGGGGGTGTTTGGGGTGGGTTGGGGGGAGTGTGCGGATGGGGGGGTGTTTGGGGTGGGTTGGGGGGGGAGTGTGCGGATGGGGGGGTGTTTGGGGTGGGTTGGGGGGAGTGTGGCGGATGGGGGGGTGTTTGGGGTGGGGTTGGGGGGTGTGTGCGGATGGGGGGGTGTTTGGGGTGGGGGGGGTGCGTGCGGATGGGGGGGTGTTTGGGGTGGGGACGTGCGTGCGGATGGGGGGGTGGGGGGGCTGCGTGCGGATGGGGGGGTGGTGGGGGGTGCGGGTGGCGGGTGTTTGGGGTGGTCACCTAATCATGCATGGGGGAAAAAAAATACCGTCAAATACCGTGATACCGATATAATTTTGAAAAATACCGTGATATAAATTTTTGGTCATACCGCCCAGCACTACCCTCTGTGCATGTAAGCTGTTGGGCCGGGGCCGGTATCGGTTCATGGAAAGGAGAAGGAAGCAAAATAAGATTTTGGCCAGTGGCTGTAACTTCGGGCGTTGTCCCTAAATTGGGAATTACATCATGTGGATTCCTGACGTCTGCTCCAAATGTTCTCCTTGTACTTGACATGAAGAATGTCCCACTTGGGCAAGGGTTTCGGGAGTGTCTGTCACGCGGTGGGATTTCCTGGCTGCCCCCCCGTGTTACTGGGCTTGTTACACTGCATGGAGACATAAGCTGCCCATACCAACACACCAAGAAAAACTACCTTTTGCAGGGAGCTGCCATTGTACCAGCTTTTTGTCCATTGCTGTACCAAAGCATGCTGGGAGATGTGGGGTGAGCAGCCATTGCTGTACCAAAGCATGCTGGGAGATGTGGGGTGAGCAGCCATTGCTGTACCAAAGCATGCTGGGAGATGTGGGGTGAGCAGCCATTGCTGTACCAAAGCATGCTGGGAGATGTGGGGTGAGCAGCCATTGCTGTACCAATATGTCAATATGACCTGCTGTGCAGTATTGCATCCCCAGCGGCGCCCCCTAGTGGCTTAGTTATGAATGAGCGCATCAGCGGCCCCCACCCTGTGTATAATATATATGATGTTACTCACTCTAATCGCTTGTTCTGTTTGGCAGGGGACGTGGCAGTGAAAATCCTGAAGGTGACCAATCCAACGCCAGAGCAGCTCCAGGCATTCAGGAATGAAGTTGCTGTACTTAGGTGAGTCCTGGACGATCTGCCCAAGAGCTAACCATCTGATTGGCTCTTTCTACCTTACTGAGTGTAGCTTGGCTGGGCACCGACAACTCTCCCTGACTTTGCCACTTGCATGCTGAGCTGGTTAGCCAGGTACTGGCCCAATAATCCTATCATACTGCCGGCCTACAGAAACCTGCTATGCACGCATGTGCTACTGCCCAATTACCAAAAAGATATCAGTTGGGTAGGTCCTTCCGAGGGCCCCATTCAGGGGCCAATAAGCTGTTAATTAGGTTTACGTCTGTATGCCAGACCCCATTGCTCCATAGCAGAACAACAGGCGCTGCTGCCTCACTGCAAC
Source organism: Xenopus tropicalis (assembly GCF_000004195.4). Lineage (NCBI taxonomy): Eukaryota > Metazoa > Chordata > Amphibia > Anura > Pipidae > Xenopus > Xenopus tropicalis. Next base: position 153,467,679 of record NC_030680.2, read on the forward strand.
TCCCATAACCCCATTTCTCTCCGTATTATTATCCTGTCCCAAAGGAAAACGCGGCACGTTAACATTCTGCTTTTCATGGGCTACATGACCAAGGAGAATCTGGCCATCGTCACGCAATGGTGTGAGGGGAGCAGCCTGTACAAACATCTCCATGTCCTCGAGACCAAGTTCCAGATGTTCCAGCTCATCGACATCGCCAGGCAAACGGCACAAGGGATGGAGTAAGTACTGCCCTGTGGGGGGCACCCCTCTACTTATTGGGGGGACTAGTGAATGCTTTCTGGCTGTGAGTTTGTTATACTCGGCCATTCATGTTCAGCATCTTTGGGTGATCCCTTCCCTCTATGGGGTCCTGTATGTGTCCTGCTGGGACCTGCTGTGACTCACTAGTATAAATCTGCCTTCCTGGCCTCTCTCTGCCTGGCTGTCTGCCTTCCTGGCCTCTCTCTGCCTGTCTGTCTCTGCCTTCCTGGCCTCTCTCTGCCTGTCTGTCTCTGCCTTCCATGGCCTCTCTCTGCCTGGCTGTCTGCCTTCCTGGCCTCTCTCTGCCTGTCTGTCTCTGCCTTCCTGGCCTCTCTCTGCCTGTCTGTCTCTGCCTTCCATGGCCTCTCTCTGCCTGTCTGTCTCTGCCTTCCTGGCCTCTCTCTGCCTGTCTGTCTCTGCCTTCCTGGCCTCTCTCTGCCTGTCTGTCTCTGCCTTCCATGGCCTCTCTCTGCCTGTCTGTCTCTGCCTTCCATGGCCTCTCTCTGCCTGTCTGTCTCTGCCTTCCTGGCCTCTCTCTGCCTGTCTGTCTCTGCCTTCCTGGCCTCTCTCTGCCTGTCTGTCTCTGCCTTCCTGGCCCCTCTCTCTGCCGGTCTGTCTCTGCCTTCCTGCCCTCTCTCTGCCGGTCTGTCTCTGCCTTCCTGGCCTCTCTCTGCCGGTCTGTCTCTGCCTTCCTGGCCTCTCTCTGCCGGTCTGTCTCTGCCTTCCTGGCCTCTCTCTGCCGGTCTGTCTCTGCCTTCCTGGCCTCTCTCTGCCGGTCTGTCTCTGCCTTCCTGGCCTCTCTCTGCCGGTCTGTCTCTGCCTTCCTGGCCTCTCTCTGCCGGTCTGTCTCTGCCTTCCTGGCCTCTCTCTGCCGGTCTGTCTCTGCCTTCCTGGCCTCTCTCTCCTTGCCCAGTTAACCTGCTGTAGCTTAGAACTGAAAATTCAATGGAAAATGGCAAAATAATGGTTGTTTTAGAATTGTGCAACTTGGGAAACTCTAGGCTCGTTACAGGCAGTGTAATTACCGGCAGTGGGATAGCGCTCGTTACAGGCAGTGTAATTACCGGCAGAATCTCTCCTTACAGCATTTGTCTCATTGTCTCTCTGCTTGTCTTTCAGTTACCTCCATGCAAAGAATATTATCCACCGGGACATGAAATCCAACAGTATCCTTTCTGCCCTCTGTGCCAGGCTGAGCCCCAGGCCCCCCCCCTGCCTGTGCCCTGCACCCTACCCACCTACCCACAGTTGTTTCATTTGTTGCTAAAGTGTGTGTGTGTATATCTGTATATTGGGAGCGGTATTGTGTGTATATACTATATACTGTATAATGTAGTGGGGGGTCCCTAAGCGCAGGTAACTGACAGCAGCACAGAGCATGTGCTGGGAATCGGCAGAAAAGAAAATGGGGGGCTACTTGGGGCATCATCTGGGGCATAGATCTCCCCAGCTAAAGGGGGGTGGGGGAACATTGGCTGCTGTTGGTGGGAATAGTTGCAGTTGGTCACCTTTAACATGTAATCACATTTGAATTAATCCTGCGGGCCCCCCTTATAGATATTTTATCAGGGAGCAGGTAATTCTTGGGTGCTGTGGGGCAGGATGGGGGAGCAGTTGTTTGGTGCCTGGGGGGCAGTTACTTTCTGCTTATGTACTTGGGTACCATGATATCCCGCTCGGAGCCAGTAATGACTCCTGTGACTGGGCATTGGTCACTGTGCAGCATGTGACCTTGTCAGAGCTCAGTTGTGGGCCTTGATTCGCTGGACAGATATCTTTCTCCATGAGGGGTTAACCGTGAAAATCGGAGACTTTGGATTGGCCACGGTAAAGAGCAGGTGGAGCGGTTCCCAGCAGGTGGAGCAACCGACAGGCTCCATACTGTGGATGGTAAGGATGGGGCTCTGTAATACAGGGCTACTTGTGGGCAACTTGTAGGGACTGCCCGGGTACAGCTCATATGGGGGCACTGGGAGGGGCACTGGGAGGGGCTTCTGTTTTACCTGGAGCATTTAGAGAGTGGCGGTTCATTCTTTGTATCTGGCCTATGGGAGAGAGGGGGCTGAGCTGTGTCTGCCTCTGATTGGATATAGTTGCCCTGTGATGTGGCCCTTACAGGGGCAGAACAGATATTGGGCCCATTTCTACCCAATAAACACAGGATTATTTGTTCCATTTGTGTCACTGGGTTTCTGCATCTACTTTTAGGACTGAGCTTTTAGGTCACATTCATAATATGGGGCGGGGAATTGCTGGCCACGCCCCCAAGCAGATGGGCTGTCTCTCCTTTTACTTAGGGGCTGTGACGAATCAGAGGCTGCCTTTCCTTCTTGGGGGGCACAAGGTTTAAGGCACCCCCACCTGTGGATGCCATAGTTACTGTATGTTCCACTGCATTAACCACTAAATGCCCAAGGTTTGTAGTTAAACTGCCCCCTGTCTGCCCCACAGGCCCCAGAAGTGATCCGCATGCAGGACAATAACCCCTTCAGCTTCCAGTCGGACGTCTATTCCTATGGGATCGTGCTGTTTGAGCTTATGACCGGGGAGCTGCCCTACTCCCACATTAGGGACAGGGACCAGGTGAGTGACACCTACACTGTGCGCATCAAGGACTACTTGCCCTTTAATTGACTATTATAGTGCATACGGTAATAATCTCAGGCAATTTGCATTTGGCCTTTATTTTGTATTTATTGTGATTTTAGGACTTTCAGCAGCTCTCAAATTTGGAATTTTAGCAGCTGTCTGGTTGATAGGGTCAGATTTCCCCTAGCAACCAGGCAGTGATGTGACTGGGAGATGAATAAGAATAGGACTGAATGTAAAGAAAAGGTCTAAACTGGAGTCGCACAGAGCAATAGGCTTTTGGCTGCCGGGGTCAGTGACCCCTACTTGAAAGCTGGAAAGAGGCAGAAAAGGAAAGCCTTTCCAAAACTATAAAGACCAATTGAAAAGTTGCTAAGAGTGGGACCTGATCAATTACATTGTAGAAGTTTCCTTAGAGGAACACTGTACCCCCACACTGAGCCCCCAGAGCGTTTATATCATAATATGGGGCCAGTGACAGACTCCCCAAACTGCCTAACACCCATAAACATTGCCCTTGCCCCCCTGTTTTGTGCTGTGCTCCCCCAGAGATCACCTGACAGGAAGTAGTGTGGGAATAAGAGACCGATCTCTGCCCATTCATTGGCTGATGTGGCCTAGCCTGTGTGTGTGCCCTGTGAATGGTATAGTGCCCGGGGCGGACACACCAGTCTGTATGAAAATGGTTTCTTTAGATGAAGCACGGGAGTTACGTTATTTGGGGGTTTAGTTTCCCTTTAAAGGTCAACTGCCCCCTTCAAGGTTCCTTTTAAAAGGAAACATTTAATTTAGGAACTCCCAGCACCCCTGATGGATTCCTAATGTATTACTTGTTCAGGAGGCTTCTGGCTCTGCTTGCTGAGAAGCACCCCCTACCTACCTACCTACCTACCCTTCCTGGATACGACTTACCCCTCTCCTGTGCCACTGCTCACAGCCCAGTAACTTCTTTCCTTTGCTCTTAGATAATATTTCTGGTTGGACGAGGAGGGACGGTCCCCGACCTGAGTAAGCTCTACAAGAACTGCCCCAAGGCAATGAAGCGTCTCGTGGCCGATTGTATCAAAAAAATGCGGGAGGAGCGCCCCCTATTCCCTCAGGTGAGGTGCATAGACCTGCATTGCTCTATTGTACAGTGCCCCCCAATGTCTGGGTACTGTATCTGTAACCTTGTTATGGGCTAAGGGGGCCCAGCCTGAAGGCCAGTTAGGGGGGGATTTGGGGTGAGTGGGTATTTGTGCCCTGGGTACCCCTGGAACTATAGCGGGGTGACTGTTACCCCAATGTTTCTATATATCTGTAACCTTGTTATGGGCTAAGGGGGCCCAGCCTGAAGGCCAGTTAGGGGGGGATTTGGGGTGAGTGCTTATTTGTGCCCTGGGTACCCCTGGAACTATAGCGGGGTGACTGTTACCCCAATGTTTCTATATATCTGTAACCTTGTTATGGGCTAAGGGGGCCCAGCCTGAAGGCCAGTTAGGGGGGATTTGGGGTGAGTGCTTATTTGTGCCCTGGGTACCCTGGAACTATAGCGGGGTGACTGTTACCCCAATGTTTCTATATATCTGTAACCTTGTTATGGGCTAAGGGGGCCCAGCCTGAAGGCCAGTTAGGGGGGGATTTGGGGTGAGTGCTGTGCCCTGGGTACCCCTGGAACTATAGCGGGGTGACTGTTACCCCAATGTTTCTATATATCTGTAACCTTGTTATGGGCTAAGGGGGCCCAGCCTGAAGGCCAGTTAGGGGGGGATTTGGGGTGAGTGCTTATTTGTGCCCTGGGTACCCCTGGAACTATAGCGGGGTGACTGTTACCCCAATGTTTCTATATATCTGTAACCTTGTTATGGGCTAAGGGGGCCCAGCCTGAAGGCCAGTTAGGGGGGGATTTGGGGTGAGTGCTTATTTGTGCCCTGGGTACCCCTGGAACTATAGCGGGGTGACCGTTACCCCAATGTTCACTGCCAGAAGGCTAGCTATGTTCATATGATGTGCCAGGCTATAGGTGGCAGTGCCACACAGTATAACATGGCAATATATTTATTTTCTGTGCCAGATCCTCTCATCTATTGAGCTGTTACAACACTCGTTACCCAAAATCAATCGCAGCGCTTCGGAGCCGTCGTTACACCGCGCCGCACACACAGAGGACATCAATTCCTGCACACTGACTTCCACCCGGCTGGCAGTTTTCTGAGGGGACAGTTGCTGTGACTGTGGCACCATCACCAAATTCTCCCCCCACGCCAAGTGCTTTATCCCAAAGGGGAGATTGTCCAGTGTGTCAGGCAGGGGCCCCTGAGCCCCAGGATATCGCCACTGTGCTTCCAGTCTCACTGTGTGACACCCCATCATAAACTGCTGCCCCCCTGTGGGTTGGCCTCCCAGCTCCTATAGTCACTGCGCAATAATCTCGGCCCCCGGAGCTTCCAGACCTGGAATTTTCTTCATTTCTGAAATCCCAGATGAACTCGGGGGGGGGGGAATTTTCTCTGTGGCAGAAGCAGCGCTGGGGGTGGGTGTGGAATGGCCTGGGGGGTCCTTAATAGACTTGATTTGCACATCAGTTCATGTACGGGCGGGGGGGTCCCTGTGTTCCTATACAGCAGCGGCACAATGGGAATTGGGTTTGGTTCCGTCTATCGCAGGAAAGCCCTGGAGGTCTCTGTGCCCAGTGGGGACGTTGGTGCAGAACCCGGCGGGGGGCCCAATACACCAATGTACATACAAGGTCCGACTGAGATCCCAGATGCGCACTATAAGGGGAATCGGAGTGATACCGTTTGTTATTATATGATTTGGGTTTTAATTGGTTCTTTTACTGCTTCTCAGCAGCTGCCTCTATTGGCTGATTTGCCTTTTTGTTATAAATTAAATGCGTCTTACATTTTATTTACATTCTGTTTCCCGTCATCCAGCTGGGGGGGGCACAGGGCAGGCTGTGAGAGGGGTTTGGCTATAGTGGGGTACCCCAGTAGTGCCGGGCTGGGAGGTGCCAACATACCTGTGCAGAACATTAGCCAAGTAAGCACGGGCAGAGAGTCTGGTTACAGGAGAAAATATAAAGTGGATAATGTACCCCCTACTGTAAATGATAAGGATATTAGCAGTCACTGAGGGGTTCTGTGCCCCCCATATAAAGGCACAAGGCTGCAGGCTGAGTTATACAGGGAACTCTGAGTATCACTCATGTATTATAAGGGATAATGTACCACCCCCTCCCTCCCCCCCCCCAACCATAGAGGAGCGGTGTCTCGGTTTCTAAGACCATTGGAAATGTGTTTTCTGATGGTCTTAGGCGACCCCTGTGAAAGGGTCATTCTACCCCCAAAGGAGTCCCGACCCCCAGGTTGAGAACCGCTGTTCTAAGGGCAGTCAGGTTATGGGGTTCCCTACCAAGAGAGGGGGAATGAGTGATACATTGGGGGTGGGGAGGAAAGGGGATCTCACCATCAGCATAGGAAGGGGCTCCTTACTGTAAGGGCAGTCAGGTTATGGGATTCCCTACCAAGAGAGGGGGAATAAGTGATACATTGGGGGTGGGGAGGAAAGGGGATCTCACCATCAGCATAGGAAGGGGTTCCTTACTGTAAGGGCAGTCAGGTTATGGGATTCCTTACCAAGAGAGGGGGAATGAGTGATACATTGGGGGTGGGGAGGAAAGGGGATCTCACCATCAGCATAGGAAGGGGCTCCTTACTGTAAGGGCAGTCAGGTTATGGGGTTCCCTACCCAGAGAGGGGGAATGAGTGATACATTGGGGGTGGGGAGGAAAGGGGATCTCACCATCAGCATAGGAAGGGGTTCCTTACTGTAAGGGCAGTCAGGTTATGGGATTCCTTACCAAGAGAGGGGGAATGAGTGATACATTGGGGGTGGGGAGGAAAGGGGATCTCACCATCAGCATAGGAAGGGGTTCCTTACTGTAAGGGCAGTCAGGTTATGGGATTCCCTACCAAGAGAGGGGGAATGAGTGATACATTGGGGGTGGGGAGGAAAGGGGATCTCACCATCAGCATAGGAAGGGGTTCCTTACTGTAAGGGCAGTCAGGTTATGGGATTCCTTACCAAGAGAGGGGGAATGAGTGATACATTGGGGGTGGGGAGGAAAGGGGATCTCACCATCAGCATAGGAAGGGGCTCCTTACTGTAAGGGCAGTCAGGTTATGGGATTCCCTACCAAGAGAGGGGGAATGAGTGATACATTGGGGGTGGGGAGGAAAGGGGATCTCACCATCAGCATAGGAAGGGGTTCCTTACTGTAAGGGCAGTCAGGTTATGGGATTCCTTACCAAGAGAGGGGGAATGAGTGATACATTGGGGGTGGGGAGGAAAGGGGATCTCACCATCAGCATAGGAAGGGGTTCCTTACTGTAAGGGCAGTCAGGTTATGGGGTTCCCTACCCAGAGAGGGGGAATGAGTGATACATTGGGGGTGGGGAGGAAAGGAGATCTCACCATCAGCATAGGAAGGGGTTCCTTACTGTAAGGGCAGTCAGGTTATGGGGTTCCCTACCCAGAGAGGGGGAATGAGTGATACATTGGGGGTGGGGAGGAAAGGGGATCTTTATAAAGAGAAATGGGGATCCTCAATCTAGTGTTTGAGTATAATAGCCCCCACCCCAGGGCAGTAACATTAAGATCCAATGCAGATCACATGACACTTCCCATGAGGCAGTGGGCCCCAGAGCTGACATGAAGGCAAGGGTAAGGCAGAAGGGTGGGTACCAGTGTTGGCCCATACGGTTGCAGCTGAGACTGAATGTGGGGGGGGGGAGAACCAATGTATTTGCAGTAGGACAGAGGGTGAGGGACCCCCCCCCACCTCATGGGGCCCCTCTGTACAGACAGACAGAACAAGAGACAGTCCCAGACATCAGGTTTATTGTTGTGCAAACGGGTCACTAATGATTCCGGCCGGGGGGGCTCAGTTAGAGGCTGCGGGGGGTTCCTCACCGACTCCGGACAGGTGCATAAAGAGCTCCCCCAGTTCCGCCACCTCATCCTCTGCATCAGGGAGGTTCCGCTGCTCCCGCTCCTCAATGAAGTCCCACAGCCGCACCGAATTGAGAAACTGCAAGGAGGCAACAGGATGTCTTATGGATGGCTCCTCCCCCAGGCAGCTAATGCTATACACAGGGTAACCCCACCCCCTCCCCAGGCAGCCAATGCTATACACAGGGTAACCCCACCCCCCAGCCAATGCTATATACAGGGTAACCCCACCCCCCAACCAATGCTATATACAGGGTAACCCCACCCCCCAGCCAATGCTATACACAGGGTAACCCCACCCCCTCCCCAGGCAGCCAATGCTATACACAGGGTAACCCCACCCCCTCCCCAGGCAGCCAATGCTATACACAGGGTAACCCCACCCCCTCCCCAGGCAGCCAATGCTATACCCCCCACAGGAAGGTTCGGTACCCCCACACAGCGCCTCTTACCCTCACGGTGCCTTCGGACCCAAGCTGCTTCCGTGGTTTCTCAGGTTCTGCCCTCGTCCCATCAGGGTAGGCGTGTAAGTAAAGGCATTTGCCCCCAAATGGGCACGTTCCCCGCCCCTGATCAAAGTATTTACAGGCTTTTTTCCTGGAACAGAAGGGATGGGGGGTCCTCCGGTTATTCCTATACAATGTGAGGGGGGGGGTTCTCTGGGACCTGAGCCTCATTCAATGACCCCCCAGCACTATGGCAGCACCAAGACACTGCTGCAGGAGGGGAGGGGCGGGGGGAATGTGTGCCAAGTCAGTGTGGCGATAGGGTGGGCTGAATACTGGGGGTCAGCCTGGCACAGCTGGGGGGGCATCAGCCCCCAGAGACACAGGAAGGCCCTAAATACCACAGAGGGGCAGAGTGGGCACAATGTGTGTTTGTGGGGGGGCCACTCACCCCATTCCCTGCTTAAAGGCCTCAATCAGCTCAAACTTCTTGCTTTGGTCTTCGACCCAATAGGCGCTGGGGATGACGAACTCGGAGATGACGCGGCACTCTGGGCACGACCTGCAATACAGGAGTCAGTGAGCCGGGCACGGGGGGGGGGCACACCCCTCCTACCCCCCCAACCTGAGGGCCCACAGGCTCCACCCCCTTCTCCGGGTCAGGATTTGCCCCTGTGCCCCACACAGTGCCAGCTCTCCTCCTGCTGATTTAAAGGGGAACTGTCACTGTGAGAGAGAAATCACATTTAACCCTTTGTGTACCCCTCATTCCCAGGATTCTGAGAAGCTTCTCTAACGGAGCTGTGCCCTCACTGGGTGCCAGTGGAGCACCAGCCCCCCCCCCCCCGGGTCAGAATTAGCCCCGTGCCCCACACAGTGCCAGCTCTCCTCCTGCTGATTTAAAGGGGAACTGTCACTGTGAGAGAGAAATCACATTTAACCCTTTGTGTACCCCTCATTCCCAGGATTCTGAGAAGCTTCTCTAACGGAGCTGTGCCCTCACTGGGTGCCAGTGGAGCACCAGCCCCCCCCGGTCAGAATTTGCCCCGTGCCCCACACAGTGCCAGCTCTCCTCCTGCTGATTTAAAGGGGAACTGTCACTGTGAGAGAGAAATCACATTTAACCCTTTGTGTACCCCTCATTTCCAGGATTCTGAGAAGCTTCTCTAACGAAGCTGTGCCCTCACTGGGTGCCAGTGGAGCACCAGCCCCCCCCCCCCCCCCCGGGTCAGAATTAGCCCCGTGCCCCACACAGTGCCAGCTCTCCTGCTGTTGATTTAAAGGGGAACTGTCACTGTGAGAGAGAAATCACATTTAACCCTTTGTGTACCCTTTCATTCCCAGGATTCTGAGGAGCCTCTCTAACTGACCCCTGCCCTCACTGGGTGCCAGTGGAGCACCAGCCCCCCAGCCGTGGCCACACCTACCTACCTACCTGTGAGGGCAGCACTCACTTGATGACAGGATTCTCGAACTGGCGGGCACATCTCCACTGGCGGATACATGCCAGGCAGTAGGTGTGGTGGCAGTTGGAGAGGATGCCGAAGCGCCGCTCGGAGGGCGACTGTTTGTCGTAGACGCGCTCCATGCAGATGCTGCACACCTTGCCCTCACTGGCCTGGAAGGCAAACGCTCTCTCCATGTCCCGCTCGAAGTTGGCCATGCACAGCTGGCGGGAGAGAGGCAGATGAGGCACCCGTGCCAACCCCAACCCCCCCCCCCCCCCCGTGCCCCACAACAAACCGCCACTCACCTTCTCGTGGTGCCCCCTCTGCTCCTGGTCGTACGGATGCAGGACCTGGAGGCCGCAGATCTCGCACACGTTGCCATGGATATAGGGGCAGCTCTCGCCATAGTGACAGCCACCGGCCTGGGCAAAAGGGCACAACTGCTGGGGGGCATCAGGATAGGCGCTGGGGATTGGGGTCTCATCCAGTCCGGTGCAGATGGCTTCCAGGTACGAATGGGGTTTGGCCTCCAACTCACTGACTGGGGGGTCAGCGGCGCAGCCGGGCCGGAGTGCAGGATCGGGATGAGCCTTTTCCACGGAGGCGCCGCACAGATCTAAGAGGGGAGAGGTCAGAGTGACGCGCAGCCGTAACACCCCCTTCCCATAATCCCTGCCATGGGGGCCCTTAGTCATAAGTGTGAGCCCAATGGGTCACTCCTGCGCTTGGCAAAACCAGCACCAAACAGAACCAGCATCTTCTGTGATCCTGGGACTCCATGGGCCCCTAATAACTGGGGGGTCACATGATGTACAGGCGGGGGCTGCCATATTGCTTGCCCCATCCTCTCCCCACAGAACAGACAGGTACCAGCTCAGCAGAGAACTCACCACGGTCCCTAAGTACAACGGATTTCTTCTCACGCCTCTGGGGGGCACTTTTTGTGACGGGCGCCGCAGCTTCCTGTGTGGGGAGTAATGGAGGGGTGCTCTCTAACGGCGCCGGCGCCATCTCTTGGGGAGGGTAAAACACGGATCCGTTACACGGCTTGACATGATCATACCTGGAAAAGGGGCGGCACCAGTGAGAGTTTACACACACAAACACATGGAGGCGGGGCAATGTTACTATGTGACAAAGCCCCGCCCCCTGGCAATCTGAGCCTATTGGATCAGTAAGAGAGACCATTGCAATGTGAGAGAAGGGGGTTCAGGTATTTGCTGATCCAATAGACAGTATAAACCCAATAACCCAGTGCTGAGTGATACCCGCCACCACTATAGACTCCCTACCTGCAGCGGGCTCCGTACGCACACTGGCCCCTCTGGTAAAAGCGGCAGACAGTGGAGGGTTTGCTTGTGGCCAAGTCATGAGAGAAGAGGCAGCGGCCCCCCTCCCTGCACACACCATGTAGGAAATACCTGCAGGGAGACAAGATACCCCGTAACCATGGAGATGCCAACAGATCCACCCACTGTACAGGGCCCTTATGTGCACCCCCACATACCCCTCACCTGTTCTACTGCAGCCCCATAGGTTGATAGTGGTAAGAGGCGGTACTGCAACTATTCATTCTGCCATTGCCTGAAGCCCCTCCCAGGAACAGCAGCGCCCTTACATGGGTATAGAGGCTCCTCCTCTGTCTAAGGGAAACACTATGGCACCCCCTACCCATATGTATAAATACAAATATACAGAGAAGGAATGTTCTGGGCACACAATAAGCTGTACCCCCATACTGTACTGTCTAAGGGAAACACTATGGCACCTCCTACCCATATGTATAAATACAAATATACAGAGAGGGAATGTTCTGGGCACACAATAAGCTGTACCCCCATACTGTACTGTCTAAGGGAAACACTATGGCACCCCCTACCCATATGTATAAATACAAATATACAGAGAAGGAATGTTCTGGGCACACAATAAGCTGTACCCCCATACTGTACTGTCTAAGGGAAACACTATGGCACCTCCTACCCATATGTATAAATACAAATATACAGAGAGGGAATGTTCTGGGCACACAATAAGCTGTACCCCCATACTGTACTGTCTAAGGGAAACACTATGGCACCTCCCTACCCATATGTATAAATACAAATATACAGAGAAGGAATGTTCTGGGCACACAATAAGCTGTACCCCCATACTGTACTGTCTAAGGGAAACACTATGGCACCCCCTACCCATATGTATAAATACAAATATACAGAGAAGGAATGTTCTGGGCACACAATAAGCTGTACCCCCATACTGTACTGTCTAAGGGAAACACTATGGCACCCCCTACCCATATGTATAAATACAAATATACAGAGAGGGAATGTTCTGGGCACACAATAAGCTGTACCCCCATACTGTACTGTCTAAGGGAAACACTATGGCACCCCCTACCCATATGTATAAATACAAATATACAGAGAAGGAATGTTCTGGGCACACAATAAGCCCCACCCCCATACTGTACTGTCTAAGGGAAACACTATGGCACCCCCTACCCATATGTATAAATACAAATATACAGAGAAGGAATGTTCTGGGCACACAATAAGCCCCACCCCCATACTGTACTGTCTAAGGGAAACACTATGGCACCCCCTACCCATATGTATAAATACAAATATACAGAGAAGGAATGTTCTGGGCACACAATAAGCTGTACCCCCATACTGTACTGTCTAAGGGAAACACTATGGCACCTCCTACCCATATGTATAAATACAAATATACAGAGAAGGAATGTTCTGGGCACACAATAAGCTGTACCCCCATACTGTACTGTCTAAGGGAAACACTATGGCACCCCCTACCCATATGTATAAATACAAATATACAGAGAGGGAATGTTCTGGGCACACAATAAGCTGTACCCCCATACTGTACTGTCTAAGGGAAACACTATGGCACCCCCTACCCATATGTATAAATACAAATATACAGAGAGGGAATGTTCTGGGCACACAATAAGCTGTACCCCCATACTGTACTGTCTAAGGGAAACACTATGGCACCCCCTACCCATATGTATAAATACAAATATACAGAGAGGGAATGTTCTGGGCACACAATAAGCTGTACCCCCATACTGTACTGTCTAAGGGAAACACTATGGCACCCCCTACCCATATGTATAAATACAAATATACAGAGAGGGAATGTTCTGGGCACACAATAAGCTGTACCCCCATACTGTACTGTCTAAGGGAAACACTATGGCACCCCCTACCCATATGTATAAATACAAATATACAGAGAGGGAATGTTCTGGGCACACAATAAGCTGTGTTAGCCCATTACTAAAGGAATACAACAAACACACGTGACCCCGCGCCTAGCCCTGCCCACCTGCACGTCACATGTTTGGTGTTCATGGCGGCGCTTTAGCTTCTCCTTTAGCTCGGAAGCCCCTGAGTCCCTCTGACCGACGTCTCCTCCGGTTCTGGTATCACCCGCGGTGCAGCTGCCTGAGCAACACAACCGGAAACATCGATTCGCGCTTCAGTTCCGGATTTCGGGCAAAGTTTAGTCCTCCCTTTCGTCATTTCCGGCTCCCTCCGGGCCAATGGGAGAGCGATGTAATTGTAGCGTTGGTAGGAATGGCGCTTAGTGTCATGTGACGCGTCCCTGCCAATGGGCTGCCGGTATTACCCGGGCCGTGTAGTAATGGGGTTCATACCCCCAGGGCCCTGGCATTGCCCCTTACAGACTGACCGTGTGGGGGCAAGGGGCAGATCCGGGGAACCCTCCGCCAGGGGAGCGGCCCTCAGATACTTCTGTGCAGTTAGTGACAAACCTAGGGGCTTCTCATTGGCTGCAGTGTCTCCTCCCACAGCAGCACCGACTGGATAGAATTACAGGCAGCAGCGGCCCCAGGGAACATGCACCGGGAGCTGCTGAAATTCAGCCACTGTGGGTGGGACATTTACTGCCCCTGTGTGCCCCAGCAGTGCCCTGTGTGTGGGGAGGCGGCAGTCAGCTCCTGGCGGCTGGAGGAGGCCCCTGTCAGTATCCCCAGCCCCCTAGTGAGTGGCCACAGCCAGCCCTGCTCCTTTGTACTGAGGCCTACATGGGGCAACTTCCTGGGGTGAGTGCTGTGTGGGGAGGGATATACCCCAGGGGGGGGTTATAGTGGGACTGGGTGAGTGCTGTGTGGGGAGGGTTATACCCCAGGGGGGGTTATAGTGGGACTGGGGTGAGTGCTGTGTGGGGAGGGTTATACCCCAGGGGGGGTTATAGTGGGACTGGGGTGAGTGCTGTGTGGGGAGGGATATACCCCAGGGGGGGTTATAGTGGGACTGGGGTGAGTGCTGTGTGGGGAGGGATATACCCCAGGAGGGGTTATAGTGGGACTGGGGTGAGTGCTGTGTGGGGAGGGATATACCCCAGGGGGGGTTATAGTGGGACTGGGGTGAGTGCTGTGTGGGGAGGGATATACCCCAGGGGGGTTATAGTGGGACTGGGGTGAGTGCTGTGTGGGGAGGGATATACCCAGGGGGGGTTATAGTGGGACTGGGGTGAGTGCTGTGTGGGGAGGGATATACCCCAGGAGGGGTTATAGTGGGACTGGGGTGAGTGCTGTGTGGGGAGGGATATACCCCAGGGGAGGGGTTATAGTGGGACTGGGGTGAGTGCTGTGTGGGGAGGGATATACCCCAGGAGGGGTTATAGTGGGACTGGGGTGAGTGCTGTGTGGGGAGGGATATACCCCAGGGGGGGGGGTTATAGTGGGACTGGGGTGAGTGCTGTGTGGGGAGGGATATACCCCAGGGGGAGGGGTTATAGTGGGACTGGGGTGAGTGCTGTGTGGGGAGGGATATACCCCAGGGGGGTTATAGTGGGACTGGGGTGAGTGCTGTGTGGGGAGGGATATACCCCAGGGGGGGTTATAGTGGGACTGGGGTGAGTGCTGTGTGGGGAGGGATATACCCCAGGGGGGGTTATAGTGGGACTGGGGTGAGTGCTGTGTGGGGAGGGATATACCCCAGGGGGGGTTATAGTGGGACTGGGGTGAGTGCTGTGTGGGGAGGGATATACCCAGGGGGGGTTATAGTGGGACTGGGGTGAGTGCTGTGTGGGGAGGGATATACCCCAGGGGGGGTTATAGTGGGACTGGGGTGAGTGCTGTGTGGGGAGGGATATACCCCAGGGGGGGGGGGGGGGGTTATAGTGGGACTGGGGTGAGTGCTGTGTGGGGAGGGATATACCCCAGGGGGAGGGGTTATAGTGGGACTGGGGTGAGTGCTGTGTGGGGAGGGATATACCCCAGGGGGGGTTATAGTGGGACTGGGGTGAGTGCTGTGTGGGGAGGGATATACCCCAGGGGGGGTTATAGTGGGACTGGGGTGAGTGCTGTGTGGGGAGGGATATACCCCAGGGGGGGTTATAGTGGGACTGGGGTGAGTGCTGTGTGGGGAGGGATATACCCCAGGGGGGGTTATAGTGGGACTGGGGTGAGTGCTGTGTGGGGAGGGATATACCCAGGGGGGGTTATAGTGGGACTGGGGTGAGTGCTGTGTGGGGAGGGATATACCCCAGGGGGGGTTATAGTGGGACTGGGGTGAGTGCTGTGTGGGGAGGGATATACCCAGGGGGGTTATAGTGGGACTGGGGTGAGTGCTGTGTGGGGAGGGATATACCCCAGGGGGGGTTATAGTGGGACTGGGGTGAGTGCTGTGTGGGGAGGGATATACCCCAGGGGGGGGGGGGGGTTATAGTGGGACTGGGGTGAGTGCTGTGTGGGGAGGGATATACCCCAGGGGGAGGGGTTATAGTGGGACTGGGGTGAGTGCTGTGTGGGGAGGGATATACCCCAGGGGGGGTTATAGTGGGACTGGGGTGAGTGCTGTGTGGGGAGGGATATACCCCAGGGGGGGTTATAGTGGGACTGGGGTGAGTGCTGTGTGGGGAGGGATATACCCCAGGGGGGTTATAGTGGGACTGGGGTGAGTGCTGTGTGGGGAGGGATATACCCCAGGGGGGGTTATAGTGGGACTGGGGTGAGTGCTGTGTGGGGAGGGATATACCCCAGGGGGGATTATAGTGGGACTGGGGTGAGTGCTGTGTGGGGAGGGATATACCCAGGGAGGGTTATAGTGGGACTGGGGTGAGTGCTGTGTGGGGAGGGATATACCCCAGGGGGGGGTTATAGTGGGACTGGGGTGAGTGCTGTGTGGGGAGGGATATACCCCAGGGGGGGTTATAGTGGGACTGGGGTGAGTGCTGTGTGGGGAGGGATATACCCCAGGAGGGGTTATAGTGGGACTGGGGTGAGTGGCTGTGTGGGGAGGGATATACCCCAGGGGGGGGGGTTATAGTGGGACTGGGGTGAGTGCTGTGTGGGGAGGGATATACCCCAGGGGGAGGGGTTATAGTGGGACTGGGGTGAGTGCTGTGTGGGGAGGGATATACCCCAGGGGGGGTTATAGTGGGACTGGGGTGAGTGCTGTGTGGGGAGGGATATACCCCAGGGGGGGTTATAGTGGGACTGGGGTGAGTGCTGTGTGGGGAGGGATATACCCCAGGGGGGGTTATAGTGGGACTGGGGTGAGTGCTGTGTGGGGAGGGATATACCCCAGGGGGGGTTATAGTGGGACTGGGGTGAGTGCTGTGTGGGGAGGGATATACCCCAGGGGGGGGGGGGGGGGGGTTATAGTGGGACTGGGGTGAGTGCTGTGTGGGGAGGGATATACCCCAGGGGGAGGGGTTATAGTGGGACTGGGGTGAGTGCTGTGTGGGGAGGGATATACCCCAGGGGGGGTTATAGTGGGACTGGGGTGAGTGCTGTGTGGGGAGGGATATACCCCAGGGGGGGTTATAGTGGGACTGGGGTGAGTGCTGTGTGGGGAGGGATATACCCCAGGGGGGGTTATAGTGGGACTGGGGTGAGTGCTGTGTGGGGAGGGATATACCCCAGGGGGGGTTATAGTGGGACTGGGGTGAGTGCTGTGTGGGGAGGGATATACCCAGGGGGGGTTATAGTGGGACTGGGGGTGAGTGCTGTGTGGGGAGGGATATACCCCAGGGGGGGTTATAGTGGGACTGGGGTGAGTGCTGTGTGGGGAGGATATACCCCAGGGGGGGGGGGGGGGTTATAGTGGGACTGGGGTGAGTGCTGTGTGGGGAGGGATATACCCCAGGGGAGGGGTTATAGTGGGACTGGGGTGAGTGCTGTGTGGGGAGGATATACCCCAGGGGGGGTTATAGTGGGACTGGGGTGAGTGCTGTGTGGGGAGGGATATACCCCAGGGGGGTTATAGTGGGACTGGGGTGAGTGCTGTGTGGGGAGGGATATACCCCAGGGGGGGTTATAGTGGGACTGGGGTGAGTGCTGTGTGGGGAGGGATATACCCAGGGGGGATTATAGTGGGACTGGGGTGAGTGCTGTGTGGGGAGGGATATACCCAGGGAGGGTTATAGTGGGACTGGGGTGAGTGCTGTGTGGGGAGGGATATACCCCAGGGGGGGTTATAGTGGGACTGGGGTGAGTGCTGTGTGGGGAGGGATATACCCCAGGGAGGGTTATAGTGGGACTGGGGTGAGTGCTGTGTGGGGAGGGATATACCCCAGGGGGGTTATAGTGGGACTGGGGTGAGTGCTGTGTGGGGAGGGATATACCCCAGGGGGGGTTATAGTGGGACTGGGGTGAGTGCTGTGTGGGGAGGGATATACCCCAGGGGGGGTTATAGTGGGACTGGGGTGAGTGCTGTGTGGGGAGGGATATACCCCAGGGGGGGTTATAGTGGGACTGGGGTGAGTGCTGTGTGGGGAGGGATATACCCCAGGGGGAGGGGTTATAGTGGGACTGGGGTGAGTGCTGTGTGGGGAGGGATATACCCCAGGGGGAGGGGTTATAGTGGGACTGGGGTGAGTGCTGTGTGGGGAGGGATATACCCCAGGGGGAGGGGTTATAGTGGGACTGGGGTGAGTGCTGTGTGGGGAGGGATATACCCCAGGGGGAGGGGTTATAGTGGACTGGGGTGAGTGCTGTGTGGGGAGGGATATACCCCAGGGGGGGGTTATAGTGGGACTGGGGTGAGTGCTGTGTGGGGAGGGATATACCCCAGGGGGAGGGGTTATAGTGGGACTGGGGTGAGTGCTGTGTGGGGAGGGATATACCCCAGGGGGGGGGGGGGTTATAGTGGGACTGGGGTGAGTGCTGTGTGGGGAGGGATATACCCCAGGGGGGTTATAGTGGGACTGGGGTGAGTGCTGTGTGGGGAGGGATATACCCCAGGGGGGGTTATAGTGGGGACTGGGTGAGTGCTGTGTGGGGAGGGATATACCCCAGGGGGGGTTATAGTGGGACTGGGGTGAGTGCTGTGTGGGGAGGGTTATACCCCAGGGGGGGGTTATAGTGGGACTGGGGTGAGTGCTGTGTGGGGAGGGATATACCCCAGTGGGGGGGGTTATAGTGGACTGGGGTGAGTGCTGTGTGGGGAGGGATATACCCCAGGGGGGTTATAGTGGGACTGGGTGAGTGCTGTGTGGGGAGGGATAATACCCCAGGGGGGGGGTTATAGTGGGACTGGGGGTGAGTGCTGTGTGGGGAGGGATATTACCCCAGGGGGGTTATAGTGGGACTGGGGTGAGTGGCTGTGTGGGAGGGTTATACCCCAGGGGGGTTATAGTGGGACTGGGGTGAGTGCTGTGTGGGGAGGGATATACCCCAGTGGGGGGGTTATAGTGGGACTGGGGTGAGTGCTGTGTGGGGGAGGGATATACCCCAGGGGGGGGTTATAGTGGGACTGGGGTGAGTGCTGTGTGGGGAGGGTTTATACCCCAGGGGGGTTATAGTGGGACTGGGGTGAGTGCTGTGTGGGGAGGGATATACCCCAGGGGGGGTTATAGTGGGACTGGGGTGAGTGCTGTGTGGGGAGGGATATACCCCAGGGGGGGTTATAGTGGGACTGGGGTGAGTGCTGTGTGGGGAGGGATATACCCCAGGGGGTTATAGTGGGACTGGGGTGAGTTGCTGTGTGGGGAGGGATATACCCCAGGGGGGGGGGTTATAGTGGGACTGGGGTGAGTGCTGTGTGGGGAGGGATATACCCCAGGGGAGGGCGTTATTAGGGGGACTGGGGTGAGTGCTGTGTGGGGGAGGGATATACCCCAGGGGAGGGGTTATAGTGGGATGGGGTGAGTGCTGTGTGGGGAGGGATATACCCCAGGGGGGGGTTATAGTGGGACTGGGGGTGAGTGCTGGTGTGGGGAGGGATATACCCCAGGGGAGGGGTTATAGTGGGACTGGGGTGAGTGCTGTGTGGGGAGGGATATACCCCAGGGGAGGGGTTATAGTGGGACTGGGGTGAGTGCTGTGTGGGGAGGGATATACCCCAGGGGAGGGGTTATAGTGGGACTGGGGTGAGTGCTGTGTGGGGAGGGATATACCCCAGGGGGGGTTATAGTGGGACTGGGGGTGAGTGCTGTGTGGGGAGGGATATACCCCAGGGGGGGGGTTATAGTGGGACTGGGGTGAGTGCTGTGTGGGGAGGGATATACCCCAGGGGAGGGGTTATAGTGGGACTGGGGTGAGTGCTGTGTGGGGAGGGATATACCCAGGGGAGGGGTTATAGTGGGACTGGGGTGAGTGCTGTGTGGGGAGGGATATTACCCCAGGGGAGGGGTTATAGTGGGACTGGGGTGAGTTGCTGTGTGGGGAGGGATATACCCCAGGGGGGTTATAGTGGGACTGGGGTGAGTGCTGTGTGGGGAGGGATATACCCCAGGGGGGGGGTTATAGTGGGACTGGGGTGAGTGCTGTGTGGGGAGGGATATACCCCAGGGAGGGGTTATAGTGGGACTGGGGTGAGTGCTGTGTGGGGAGGGATTATACCCCAGGGAGGGTTATAGTGGGACTGGGGTGAGTGCTGTGTGGGGAGGGATATACCCCAGGGAGGGGTATAGTGGGACTGGGGTGAGTGCTGTGTGGGGAGGGATATACCCCCAGGGGGGTTATAGTGGGACTGGGGTGAGTGCTGTGTGGGGAGGGATATACCCCAGGGGGGGGGGTTATAGTGGGACTGGGGTGAGTGCTGTGTGGGGAGGGATATACCCCAGTGGGGGTTGTAGTGGGACTGGGGTTACCTGGCATCAGTCTCACCATAGCAACAACATGCCCCTTGCACTTACATACACAGCCAATCACAATGAGCCTGGCATAACATGTGATGGGTGACCCCACCCAGTGCCATTGCCCCTCATTCCCGGGGTAGTTACTAATGCTGGGGAGTATTAATACTGCTCTTTTTTTCTTTTAGGGAGTACGATGGCAGCGCAGACCTCCATGTTGGAATCTCCAGCTCTACAGGTGCATCCACTTCCTTGTCCTGTAACTGGCACCTTATATACCCTGCTCTGTGATGTCATCACTTATAATCAGTGATTAATGATGTCACATGACTCACTGAAACTTGCGTACTGTATTAAATAAAGTACCCCCTGTTTAGAAGTCACCTTCCATGTCCTGTATAACAGCATTCAGCCTGCAGCCTTGTGCCTTTATATGGGGGGCACAGAACCCCTCAGTGACTGCTAATATCCTTATCATTTACAGTAGGGGGTACATTATCCCTTATAATACATGAGTGATACTCAGAGTTCCCTGTATAACTCAGCCTGCAGCCTTGTGCCTTTATATGGGCACAGAACCCCTCAGTGACTGCTAATATCCTTATCATTTACAGTAGGGGGTACATTATCCCTTATAATACATGAGTGATACTCAGAGTTCCCTGTATAACTCAGCCTGCAGCCTTGTGCCTTTATATGGGGGGCACAGAACCCCTCAGTGACTGCTAATATCCTTATCATTTACAGTAGGGGTGCAGTGTGCCCCACTGTATTCTAGACAAGCCATGGGTCACAGGGCACAGAGGCAGCCATTACTGTGACTCATTAGGGGGTACAGCACACATGGGCACCCTGGCTTGTAGGCACGCCTATACCTGGCAGGGGGGTTCCCTATGGCTCTGGCTAATGCCCCATGTCCCCCCCTACAGGCACCGTGTATCACTACAATGAGAGCGGCGTTCATAAGGATTCCGTGGGCTGGGAGCAGAGTGTGAGCGTCCCCCTTGTACCCGCGCACCAACATGCCCTCCTGCACCAGTGGGATTCTTATTTAGAAGAGTTCTCGGCAGCAGATAACTGGCGCCCACACAGGTACCCCCTGGGGATGAGCCAATCACAGCCAGTCAGTGCCCAGTTGGGCCAGATAATTCATTAGTGTATGTATTAATAACAGGAGAGGTAAAGTGCAGCACAGTGAAATACAGGGGAGTTTATTGCCCGGTACCCATGTGACTGTCTCTGCTTCCTTTGCACGGGGGAGTGTATTTCCTGGTACCCATGTGACTGTCTCTGCTTCCTTTGCACGGGGGAGTGTATTTCCCGGTACCCATGTGACTGTCTCTGCTTCCTTTGCACGGGGGAGTGTATTTCCCGGTACCCATGTGACTGTCTCTGCTTCCTTTGCACGGGGGAGTGTATTTCCTGGTACCCATGTGACTGTCTCTGCTTCCTTTGCACGGGGGAGTGTATTTCCTGGTACCCATGTGACTGTCTCTGCTTCCTTTGCACGGGGGAGTGTATTTCCTGGTATCCATGTGACTGTCTCTGCTTCCTTTGCACGGGGGAGTGTATTTCCCGGTACCCATGTGACTGTCTCTGCTTCTTTGCACGGGGGAGTGTATTTCCCGGTACCCATGTGACTGTCTCTGCTTCCTTTGCACGGGGGAGTGTATTTCCCGGTACCCATGTGACTGTCTCTGCTTCCTTTGCACGGGTAGTGTATTTCCTGGTACCCATGTGACTGTCTCTGCTTCCTTTTGCACGGGGGAGTGTATTTCCTGGTACCCATGTGACTGTCTCTGCTTCCTTTGCACGGGGGAGTGTATTTCCTTGGTACCCATGTGACTGTCTCTGCCTCTTTGCACGGGGGAGTGTATTTCCTGGTACCCATGTGACTGTCTCTGCTTCCTTTGCACGGGGAGTGTATTTCCTGGTACCCATGTGACTGTCTCTGCTTCCTTTGCACGGGGGAGTGTATTTCCCGGTACCCGTGTGACTGTCTCTGCTTCCTTTGCACGGGGGAGTGTATTTCTTGGTACCCGTGTGACTGTCTCTGCTTCCTTTGCACGGGGGAGTGTATTTCTTGGTACCCATGTGACTGTCTCTGCTTCCTTTGCACGGGGGAGTGTATTTCCCGGTACCCGTGTGACTGTCTCTGCTTCCTTTGCAACGGGGGAGTGTATTTCCCGGTACCCGTGTGACTGTCTCTGCTTCCTTTGCACGGGGGAGTGTATTTCCCGGTACCCGTGTGACTGTCTCTGCTTCCTTTGCACGGGGGAGTGTATTTCCCGGTACCCGTGTGACTGTCTCTGCTTCCTTTGCACGGGGGAGTGTTATTTCCTGGTACCCATGTGACTGTCTCTGCTTCCTTTGCACGGGGGAGTGTATTTCCCGGTACCCGTGTGACTGTCTCTGCTTCCTTTGCACGGGGGAGTGTATTTCCTGGTACCCATGTGACTGTCTCTGCTTCCTTTGCACGGGGGAGTGTATTTCCTGGTACCCATGTGACTGTCTCTGCTTCCTTTGCACGGGGGAGTGTATTTCCTGGTACCCATGTGACTGTCTCTGTTTCCTTTGCACGGGGGAGTGTATTTCCTGGTACCCATGTGACTGTCTCTGCCTCTTTGCACGGGGGAGTGTATTTCCTGGTACCCATGTGACTGTCTCTGCTTCCTTTGCACGGGGGAGTGTATTTCCTGGTACCCATGTGACTGTCTCTGCTTCCTTTGCACGGGGGAGTGTATTTCCCGGTACCCGTGTGACTGTCTCTGCTTCCTTTGCACGGGGGAGTGTATTTCTTGGTACCCGTGTGACTGTCTCTGCTTCCTTTGCACGGGGGAGTGTATTTCTTGGTACCCATGTGACTGTCTCTGCTTCCTTTGCACGGGGGAGTGTATTTCCCGGTACCCGTGTGACTGTCTCTGCTTCCTTTGCACGGGGGAGTGTATTTCCCGGTACCCGTGTGACTGTCTCTGCTTCCTTTGCACGGGGGAGTGTATTTCCCGGTACCCGTGTGACTGTCTCTGCTTCCTTTGCACGGGGGAGTGTATTTCCCGGTACCCGTGTGACTGTCTCTGCTTCCTTTGCACGGGGGAGTGTATTTCCTGGTACCCATGTGACTGTCTCTGCTTCCTTTGCACGGGGGAGTGTATTTCCCGGTACCTATGTGACTGTCTCTGCTTCCTTTGCATGGGGGAGTGTATTTCCTGGTACCCATGTGACTGTCTCTGCTTCCTTTGCACGGGGGAGTGTATTTCCTGGTACCCATGTGACTGTCTCTGCTTCCTTTGCACGGGGGAGTGTATTTCCCGGTACCCATGTGACTGTCTCTGCTTCCTTTGCATGGGGGAGTGTATTTCCTGGTACTCATTCATTCTTGAGACAAGCCCAATATGTCAGAACCCAGTCTGTTACTGTGTAGTTTACAGCGCTGCTGCCTGGCAAGGCCTTAGTTGCTAGGAGACTCTGGCTGGGAGAGGATGACAGTGATTATGGGTTTAACCCTTTCTGTACCATTATGCAGATTAACTGAATGTTCCCATTTAACCCCGCACTCCCCCGAATGGGAGAGAATCAGGGCCCAATGATGGAATTTCTGTTACAGGTACCAGGAAGCGGATCAGAACTGTTACACCTTCGCCCTGACCTTCATCAACCGGGTTCTGCTGGTGCAGGAGAAGGAACCGTTCAGCAAGGAGGAGTTTACTGCCAGGTACGTTCTGCCCCGGACCCGCCGCCTCTCCAAGTACCTGTCCATCTGGCGCCAGATCTCCCTCACCGGCTTCTGCATCCTGCCCACTCACTGCCCATAGGCCGGGGTGGCACTGGGGCAATTCTGCCTGGAATCAGCCTCTGTCTCTCTGCGAGGGAACCACAGGGCGGAGTCTGGGGACCAAAGGGCGGAGTCTGGGGATCATCATCTCATAGGCGTCTCCCTAACAGGGTACATGAGACTGCATGCAGCCAATCCGCAGATGCCCCAAGCAGGGAGGATATTTGCCCCCTCGCCCGGAATAGGAACCATTTGCACAGTTAATTTGTCCAGATCAGTGTTCATAGGAGAATGAGCCCCACTTCTGTCCCTGTAATCGTGATCATGTGACCCCATCATTATATTTATTGTGCCCCTAAAATAAAGTGATTTTAAAACTTGTCACTCATTCATCCATTGCCCATTGCGCACCAGTCACAGGATATTTATAGTGTATCAATGTACCTCAAAGCAGAGTAACTATCAGCGGGGGTGGTGCCGATCACCATCAGCGGGGGTGGTGCCTATGGTATGGGGGGGAGCAGGCAGGGCAGCTGTAGGCACATACTGTATAAGACAGATAGGGGGCGCTGTGGGTATATATATAATGCTATGGGGGGAGCAGGCAGGGCAGCTGTAGGCACATACTGTATAAGGCAGATAGGGGGCGCTTGTGGGTATATATATAATATATATAATGCTATGGGGGGGAGCAGGCAGGGCAGCTGTAGGCACATACTGTATAAGACAGATAGGGGGCGCTGTGGGTATATATATAATGCTATGGGGGGAGCAGGCAGGGCAGCTTGTAGGCACATACTGTAATAAGGCAGATAGGGGGCGCTGTGGGTATATATATATATATATATAATGCTATGGGGGGGGAGCAGGCAGGGCAGCTGTAGGCACATACTGTATAAGGCAGATAGGGGGCGCTGTGGGTATATATATAATGCTATGGGGGGAGCAGGCGGGGGAGCAGGCAGGGCAGCTGTAGCACATACTGTATAAGGCAGATAGGGGGCGCTGTGGGTATATATATTATAATATGCTATGGGGAGGGAGCAGGCAGGACAGCTGTAGGCACATACTGGTATAAGGCAGATAGGGGGCGCTGTGGGTATATATATAATGCTATGGGGGGGAGCAGGCAGGGCAGCTGTAGGCACATACTGTATAAGACAGATAGGGGGCGCTGTGGGTATATATATATATATAATGCTATGGGGAAGGGAGCAGGCAGGACAGCTGTAGGCACATACTGTATAAGGCAGAATAGGGGGCGCTGTGGGTATATATATAATGCTATGGGGGGGAGCAGGCAGGGCAGCTGTAGGCACATACTGTATAAGACAGATAGGGGGCGCTGTGGGTAATATATATATATAATGCTATGGGGGGGAGCAGGCAGGGCAGCTGTAGGCACATACTGTATAAGACAGATAGGGGGCGCTGTGGGTATATATATATATAATATGCTATGGGGGGAGCAGGCAGGGCAGCTGTAGGCACATACTATATAAGACAGATAGGGGGCGCTGTGGGTATATATATATATATAATGCTATGGGGGGAGCAGGCAGGGCAGCTGTAGGCACATACTGTATAAGACGGATAGGGGGCGCTGTGGGTATGTATATATATATATAATGCTATGGGGGGAGCAGGTAGGGCAGCTGTAGGCACATACTGTATAAGGCAGATAGGGGGCGCTGTGGGTATATATATAATGCTATGGGGGGAGCAGGCAGGGCAGCTGTAGGCACATACTGTATAAGGCAGATAGGGGGCGCTGTGGATATATATATATATATAATGCTATGGGGGGAGCAGGCAGGGCAGCTGTAGGCACATACTGTATAAGGCAGATAGGGGGCGCTGTGGGTATATATATAATGCTATGGGGGGAGCAGGCAGGGCAGCTGTAGGCACATACTGTATAAGGCAGATAGGGGGCGCTGTGGATATATATATATATATAATGCTATGGGGGGAGCAGGCAGGGCAGCTGTAGGCACATACTATATAAGACAGATAGGGGGCGCTGTGGGTATATATATAATGCTATGGGGGGAGCAGGCAGGGCAGCTGTAGGCACATTACTATATAAGACAGATAGGGGGCGCTGTGGGTATATATATATATATATAATGCTATGGGGGGGAGCAGGCAGGGCAGCTGTAGGCACATACTGTATAAGACAGATAGGGGGCGCTGTGGGTATATATATAATGCTATGGGGGGGAGCAGGCAGGGCAGCTGTAGGCACATACTGTATAAGACAGATAGGGGGCGCTGTGGGTATATATATATATAATGCTATGGGGGGGAGCAGGCAGGGCAGCTGTAGGCACATACTGTATAAGACAGATAGGGGGCGCTGTGGGTATATATATATATATAATGCTATGGGGGGGAGCAGGCAGGGCAGCTGTAGGCACATACTGTATAAGGCAGATAGGGGGTGCTGTGGGTATATATATATATAATGCTATGGGGGGAGCAGCAGGGCAGCTGTAGGCACATACTGTATAAGGCGGATAGGGGGCGCTGTGGGTATATATATATATAATGCTATGGGGGAGCAGGCAGGGCCAGCTGTAGGCACATACTGTATAAGGCGGATAGGGGGCGCTGTGGGTATATATATATAATGCTATGGGGGGGAGCAGGCAGGGCAGCTGTAGGCACATACTGTATAAGGCAGATAGGGGGCGCTGTGGGTATATATATAATGCTATGGGGGGGAGCAGGCAGGGCAGCTGTAGGCACATACTGTATAAGGCAGATAGGGGGCGCTGTGGGTATATATATATATATAATGCTATGGGGGGAGCAGGTAGGGCAGCTGTAGGCACATACTGTATAAGGCAGATAGGGGGCGCTGTGGGTATATATATAATGCTATGGGGGGAGCAGGCAGGGCAGCTGTAGGCACATACTGTATAAGGCAGATAGGGGGCGCTGTGGGTATATATATATATATATATAATGCTATGGGGGGGAGCAGGCAGGGCAGCTGTAGGCACATACTGTATAAGGCAGATAGGGGCGCGCTGTGGGTATATATATATATATATAATGCTATGGGGGGGAGCAGGCAGGGCAGCTGTAGGCACATACTGTATAAGGCAGATAGGGGGCGCTGTGGGTATATATATAATGCTATGGGGGGGAGGCAGGCAGGGCAGCTGTAGGCACATACTGTATAAGACGGATAGGGGGCGCTGTGGGTATGTATATATATATATAATGCTATGGGGGGAGCAGGTAGGGCAGCTGTAGGCACTACTGTATAAGGCAGATAGGGGGCGCTGTGGGTATATATATAATGCTATGGGGGGAGCAGGCAGGGCAGCTGTAGGCACATACTGTATAAGGCAGATGGGGGCGCTGTGGATATATATATATATATATATATATATATATATAATGCTATGGGGGGGAGCAGGCAGGGCAGCTGTAGGCACATACTATATAAGACAGATAGGGGGGCGCTGGTGGGTATATATATAATGCTATGGGGGGGAGCAGGCAGGGCAGCTGTAGGCACATACTATATAAGACAGATAGGGGGCGCTGTGGGTATATATATATATAATGCTATGGGGGGAGCAGGCAGGGCAGCTGTAGGCACATACTGTATAAGACAGATAGGGGGCGCTGTGGGTATATATATAAATGCTATGGGGGGGAGCAGGCAGGGCAGCTGTAGGCACATACTGTATAAGACAGATAGGGGGCGCTGTGGGTATATATATATATAATGCTATGGGGGGGAGCAGGCAGGGCAGCTGTAGGCACATACTGTATAAGACAGATAGGGGGCGCTGTGGGTATATATATATATAATGCTATGGGGGGGAGCAGGCAGGGCAGCTGTAGGCACATACTGTATAAGGCAGATAGGGGGTGCTGTGGGTATATATATATATAATGCTATGGGGGGAGCAGGCAGGGCAGCTGTAGGCACATACTGTATAAGGCGGATAGGGGGCGCTGTGGGTATATATATATATATAATGCTATGGGGGGGAGCAGGCAGGGCAGCTGTAGGCACATACTGTATAAGGCGGATAGGGGGCGCTGTGGGTATATATATATATAATGCTATGGGGGGAGCAGGCAGGGCAGCTGTAGGCACATACTGTATAAGGCGGATAGGGGGGCGCTGTGGGTATATATATATATATAATGCTATGGGGGGGAGCAGGCAGGGCAGCTGTAGGCACATACTGTATAAGGCAGATAGGGGGTGCTGTGGGTATATATATATATAATGCTATGGGGGGAGCAGGCAGGGCAGCTGTAGGCACATACTGTATAAGGCGGATAGGGGGCGCTGTGGGTATATATATATATATAATGCTATGGGGGGAGCAGGCAGGGCAGCTGTAGGCACATACTGTATAAGGCGGATAGGGGCGCTGTGGGTATATATATATATATAATGCTATGGGGGGAGCAGGCAGGGCAGCTGTAGGCACATACTGTATAAGGCAGATAGGGGGCGCTGTGGGTATATATATAATGCTATGGGGGGAGCAGGCAGGGCAGCTGTAGGCACATACTGTATAAGGCAGATAGGGGGCGCTGTGGGTATATATATATATAATGCTATGGGGGGGAGCAGGCAGGGCAGCTGTAGGCACATACTGTATAAGGCAGATAGGGGGCGCTGTGGGTATATATATATATATAATGCTATGGGGGGAGCAGGCAGGGCAGCTGTAGGCACATACTGTATAAGGCGGATAGGGGGCGCTGTGGGTATATATATATATAATGCTATGGGGGGGAGCAGGCAGGGCAGCTGTAGGCACATACTGTATAAGACAGATAGGGGGCGCTGTGGGTATATATATATATAATGCTATGGGGGGAGCAGGCAGGGCAGCTGTAGGCACATACTGTATAAGGCAGATAGGGGGCGCTGTGGGTATATATAATATATATAATGCTATGGGGGGAGCAGGCAGGGCAGCTGTAGGCACATACTGTATAAGGCGGATAGGGGGCGCTGTGGGTATATATATATATAATGCTATGGGGGGAGCAGGCAGGGCAGCTGTAGGCACATACTGTATAAGGCGGATAGGGGGCGCTGTGGGTATATATATATATATAATGCTATGGGGGGAGCAGGCAGGGCAGCTGTAGGCACATACTGTATAAGGCAGATAGGGGGCGCTGTGGGTATATATATAATGCTATGGGGGGGAGCAGGCAGGGCAGCTGTAGGCACATACTGTATAAGGCAGATAGGGGGCGCTGTGGGTATATATATAATGCTATGGGGGGAGCAGGTAGGGCAGCTGTAGGCACATACTGTATAAGGCAGATAGGGGGCGCTGTGGGTATATATATAATGCTATGGGGGGAGCAGGCAGGGCAGCTGTAGGCACATACTGTATAAGGCAGATAGGGGGCGCTGTGGGTATATATATATATATATAATGCTATGGGGGGGAGCAGGCAGGGCAGCTGTAGGCACATACTGTATAAGGCAGATAGGGGGCGCTGTGGGTATATATATATATATATATAATGCTATGGGGGGGAGCAGGCAGGGCAGCTGTAGGCACATACTGTATAAGGCAGATAGGGGGCGCTGTGGGTATATATATAATGCTATGGGGGGAGCAGGCAGGGCAGCTGTAGGCACATACTGTATAAGGCAGATAGGGGCGCTGTGGGTATATAAATATATATATAATGCTATGGGGGGGAGCAGGCAGGGCAGCTGTAGGCACATACTGTATAAGGCGGATAGGGGGCGCTGTGGGTATATATATAATGCTATGGGGGGAGCAGGCAGGACAGCTGTAGGCACATACTGTATAAGGCAGATAGGGGGCGCTGTGGGTATATATATATATATATAATGCTATGGGGGGGAGCAGGCAGGGCAAGCTGTAGGCACATACTGTATAAGGCAGATAGGGGGCGCTGTGGGTATATATATAATGCTATGGGGGGAGCAGGCAGGGCAGCTGTAGGCACATACTGTATAAGGCAGATAGGGGGCGCTGTGGGTATATATATATAATGCTATGGGGGGGAGCAGGCAGGGCAGCTGTAGGCACATACTGTATAAGGCAGATAGGGGGCGCTGTGGGTATATATATAATGCTATGGGGGGGAGCAGGCAGGGCAGCTGTAGGCACATACTGTATAAGGCAGATAGGGGGCGCTGTGGGTATATTATATAATGCTATGGGGGGAGCAGGCAGGGCAGCTGTAGGCACATACTGTATAAGGCAGATAGGGGGCGCTGTGGGTATATATATATATATATAATGCTATGGGGGGGAGCAGGCAGGGCAGCTGTAGGCACATACTGTATAAGGCAGATAGGGGGCGCTGTGGGTATATATATAATGCTATGGGGGGGAGCAGGCAGGGCAGCTGTAGGCACATACTGTATAAGGCGGATAGGGGGCGCTGTGGGTATATATATAATGCTATGGGGGGGAGCAGGCAGGGACAGCTGTAGGCACATACTGTATAAGGCAGATAGGGGGCGCTGTGGGTATATATATAATGCTATGGGGGGGAGCAGGCAGGGCAGCTGTAGGCACATACTGTATAAGGCAGATAGGGGGCGCTGTGGGGTATATATATAATGCTATGGGGGGGAGCAGGCAGGGCAGCTGTAGGCACATACTGTATAAGACAGATAGGGGGCGCTGTGGGTATATATATAATGCTATGGGGGGGAGCAGGCAGGGCAGCTGTAGGCACATACTGTATAAGACAGATAGGGGGCGCTGTGGGTATATATAATAATGCTATGGGGGAGCAGGCAGGGCAGCTGTAGGCACATACTGTATAAGACAGATAGGGGGCGCTGTGGGTATATTATATATATAATGCTATGGGGGGGAGCAGGCAGGGCAGCTGTAGGCACATACTGTATAAGGCAGATAGGGGCGCTGTGGGTATATATATATAAATGCTATGGGGGGGAGCAGGCAGGGCAGCTGTAGGCACATACTGTATAAGGCAGGATAGGGGGCGCTGTGGGTATATTATATATAATGCTATGGGGGGAGCAGGCAGGGCAGCTGTAGGCACATACTGTATAAGGCAAGATAGGGGCGCTGTGCGGTATATATTATAATGCTATGGGGGGGAGCAGGCAGGGCAGCTGTAGGCACATACTGTATAAGGCAGATAGGGGGCGCTGTGGGTATATATATATATATAATGCTATGGGGGGAGCAGGCCAGGGCAGCTGTAGGCACATACTGTATAAGGCGGATAGGGGGCGCTGTGGGTATGTATATATTATAATGCTATGGGGGGGAGCAGGCAGGGCAGCTGTAGGCACATACTGTATTAAGGCGGATAGGGGG
This sequence comes from Xenopus tropicalis, assembly GCF_000004195.4. Lineage (NCBI taxonomy): Eukaryota > Metazoa > Chordata > Amphibia > Anura > Pipidae > Xenopus > Xenopus tropicalis. Next base: position 153,498,580 of record NC_030680.2, read on the forward strand.
GCGCTGTGGTATGTATATATATATATAATGCTATGGGGGGGAGCAGGCAGGGCAGCTGTAGGCACATACTGTATAAGGCAGATAGGGGGCGCTGTGGGTTTATATATATATATATATAATGCTATGGGGAGGGAGCAGGCAGGACAGCTGTAGGCACATACTGTATAAGGCAGATAGGGGGCGCTGTGGGTATATATATAATGCTATGGGGGGAGCAGGCAGGACAGCTGTAGGCACATACTGTATAAGACAGATAGGGGGCGCTGTGGGTATGTATATATATATATATATAATGCTATGGGGAGGGAGCAGGCAGGACAGCTGTAGGCACATACTGTATAAGGCGGATAGGGGGCGCTGTGGGTATGTATATATATATATATATAATGCTATGGGGGGAGCAGGCAGGGCAGCTGTAGGCACATACTGTATAAGACAGATAGGGGGCGCTGTGGGTATATATATATATATAATGCTATGGGGGGGAGCAGGCAGGGCAGCTGTAGGCACATACTGTATAAGACAGATAGGGGGCGCTGTGGGTATATATATAATGCTATGGGGGGGAGCAGGCAGGGCAGCTGTAGGCACATACTGTATAAGACAGATAGGGGGCGCTGTGGGTATATATATATATATAATGCTATGGGGGGAGCAGGCAGGGCAGCTGTAGGCACATACTGTATAAGGCAGATAGGGGGCGCTGTGGGTAGTATATATATATATATAATGCTATGGGGGGGAGCAGGCAGGGCAGCTGTAGGCACATACTGTATAAAGGCAGATAGGGGGCGCTGTGGGTATATATATATATTATAATGCTATGGGGGGAGCAGGCAGGGGCAGCTGTAGGCACATATGTATAAGGCAGATAGGGGGCGCTGTGGGGTATATATATATATAATGCTATGGGGGGAGCAGGCAGGGCAGCTGTAGGCACATACTGTATAAGGCAGATAGGGGCGCTGTGGGATAATATATATATATAATGCTATGGGGGGAGCAGGCAGGGCAGCTGTAGGCACATACTGTATAAGGACAGATAGGGGGCGCTGTGGGTATTATATATAAATGCTATGGGGGGGAGCAGGCAGGGCAGCTGTAGGCACATACTGTATAAGGCAGATAGGGGGCGCTGTGGGTATATATATATAATGCTATGGGGGGGAGCAGGCAGGGCAGCTGTAGGCACATACTGTATTAAGGCAGATAGGGGGCGCTGTGGGTATATATATATATAATGCTATGGGGGGAGCGGCAGGGCAGCTGTAGCACATACTGTATAAGGCAGATAGGGGGCCGCTGTGGGTATATTATATATTTAATAATGCCTTATGGGGGGACGCAGGCAGGGCCAGGCTTGTAGGCACATACTGTATAAGGCAGATAGGGGGGCGCTGTGGGTATATATATATATATAATGTTATGGGGGGGAGCAGGCAGGGCAGCTGTAGGCCACGATACTGGTATAAGGCAGATTAGGGGGGCGCCTGTGGGTTATATATATAATGCTTATGGGGCGGAGCAGGCAGGGCAAGCTGTAGGCACATACTGTATAAGGCGCCAGTAGGTGGGCGCTGTCGGGCTAATATAGAATATATATAATGCGTATGGGCGGGGAGCAGGCCAGGGCAGCTGTAGGCACATACTGGTATAAGGCGGATAGGGGGGCGCGCTTGTGGGTATATATAATTATAAAATGCTATGGCGGGGGAGGCAGGCAGGGACAGCTGTAGGCACATACTTGTAAAGCGCAGATAGGGGGGGCGCTTGTGGGTATATATATATAATGCTATGGGGGGAGCAGGCAGGGCAGCTGTAGGCACATACTGTATAAGGCAGATAGGGGGCGCTGTGGGTATATATATATATATATATAATGCTATGGGGGGGAGCAGGCAGGGCAGCTGTAGGCACATACTGTATAAGGCAGATAGGGGGCGCTGTGGGTATATATATATATATAATGCTATGGTCTACAAGAACTGCCCCCAAGGCCAAATGAAGCGTCTCGTGGCCGATTGTATGTCAAAAAAAATGCTGGAGGAGCGCCCCTATTCCCTCCAGGGTGAGGTGCATAGACCGCATTGCTCTATTGTACAGTGCCCCCCAATGTCTGGGTACTGTATCTGTAACCTTTGTTATGGGCTAAGGGGGCCCAGCCCTGAAAAGGCCAGTTAGGGGGATTGTGGTGAGTGGGTATTTGTGCCCTGGGTACCCCTGGAACTATAGCGCGGAGTGGACTGTTACCCCACATGTTTCTATTATATCTGTTATACCTTGTTATGGGCTTAAGAGGGGCCCAGCCTGAAGCGCAGTTAGGGCGGGATTTGGGGTGAGTGCTTATTTGTTGCCCTGGGTACCCCTGGAACTATAAGCGGGGGGACTGTTACCCCAATGTTTCTATATATCTGTAAACCTTTATGGGCTAAGGGGGCGCCCAGCCTGAAGGCCAGTTACGGGGGATTTGGGGTGAGTGGCTTATTTGTGCCCTGGGTACCCCTGGAACTATAGCGGGGTGACTTGTACCCCAATGTTTCTATAATCTGAACCTTGTTATGTGTAAGGGGGCCCAGCCTGAAGGCCCAGTTAGGGGGGATTTGGGGTGGAGTGCTGTGCCCTGGCGTACCCCTGGAACTATAGGCGGTGAAACTGTTACCCCAATGTTTCTATATATTCTGTAACCTTGTTATGGCTAGAGGGCCCCAGGCCTGAAGGCCAGTTAGGGGGGATTTGGGGGTTGAGTGCTTATTTGTGCCCTTGGGTACCCCTCGAACTTATTAGCGGGGTGACTGTTCCCCAATGTTTCTATATATCTGTAACCTTGTTATTGGCTAAGAGGGGACCCAGCCTGAAGGCCAGTTAGGGAGGGATTTGGCGTGAGTCGCTTTATTGTTGCCCTGGAGTACCCCTGGAACTATAGCGGTGACCGTTACCCCCAATGTCACTGCCAGAAGGCTAGCTATGTTCATATGATGTGCCAGGCTATAGGTGGCAGTGCCACACAGTTTATAACATGGCAATATATTTATTTCTGTGCCAGATCCCTTCATCTATTGAGCTGTTACAACACTCGTTACCCAAAATCAATCGCAGCGCTTCGGAGCCGTCGTTACACCGCGCCGCACACACAGAGGACATCAATTCCTGCACACTGACTTCCACCCGGCTGGCAGTTTTCTGAGGGGACAGTTGCTGTGACTGTGCACCATCACCAAATTCTCCCCCCACGCCAAGTGCTTTATCCCAAACGGCGGAGATTGTCCAGTGTGTCAGGCAGGGGCCCCTGAGCCCCAGGATATCGCCACTGTGCTTCAGTTCCACTGTGTGACACCCCCATCATAAACTGCTGCCCCCCTGTGGGTTGGCCTCCCAGCTCCTATAGTCACTGCGCAATAATCTCGGCCCCCGGAGCTTCCAGACCTGGAATTTTTCTTCATTTCTG